>NC_059430.1:122890932-122912627 GCF_021028975.2 Sphaerodactylus townsendi
TGTGTAACGTTAGTAGCAGGGAACCAAAAATCGCGTCACACACTCAGACGGAGAGAAATATATACATTTTGTGTAATATAATGCATTCAATATATAATAGTGCAAAAGCAAGCTAGTAGTACAATTAAATCAACAGATATTAAATCCAAGTAACGTCAAGGAAAATAAGGTATCAGTTTTTCTTCAACCAAAGAAAAGGGTCTTATTAACGCCCAATATGTTTCTCTCTGGAAACCATAAGTTCATAAGTAATGCTTGAGTCTTTCTCATAAGTTCATAAGTAGTGCTTAAGTCTCAAATTCATAGGTAATGCTTAAGTCTCAAACGCCTCACGCGTTTCAAAGCGTTTTCGTAGATGTCTTCCTCAGGAGAAGAACAATTTCACAAATTCTCTTTCACACATTTCTTAAGTGCCATACAGGTTTTCTATAAAACAAAATTACATGAATAAAATATGCTAGATTATGTACTGTATTATACTATATAAAGTTATATACAACAAATTGAAATGTTTTTACATGTTTTTAAACATTTTACAAATATTTTTAGCATTTTTAAACATTAGCATTGTGTGGATTGCGACTAGGTCTGAAAGTCCATGTAATTCACTGGCAGCGCCAAACTGCACAGGATAGCGCCCTTCTGAACTCATTCATATCAAATGGCTTTTGAGGTGGAGTACATATTGACACACTGGGCAGGCAACTCTTAACAGAGAGCCAGTGAGTAATGGGAGTAATAAAAATAAAAGATGCAGGAAAGACAGATGAAATGGACTGGTGCAAGAAAGATAGAGAAATAGGCATGATTGTGATTTCAGTATATATGTATCTGTGTAATTTTAATTTCAGATATACCCATTAGAAGCCTCAAAGAACTGATGGAAGTTGATTGAACATACTGGCATAGTGAGGAAGACGCACGAAAAACGTTCTATACGCGCGAGACGTTTCTATGTAGAACCTACAGAATTGATACAGACTATATGGAACTGAAGTTTTGTTTCTGAATAGAGAATTGAATGGACTAAGTGATTATTTATGTTTAGTTATAAGAATTGGAAGACTTATGCTGTATTTTTAAGAACCTTGTCAGAGAAATAAGGAAATGTAAATACAAATAGAAGTGTTGAGTTGTTCAATTATATATAAGATTAATATATAAGATTAGACACAGCCAGAGTGCAACGTGTGTATTTTTGAGTTTATTTGGGCTGTGGTGGTGCACTCTTAAAGATAGTTGGTGACACTTATTTCCCCTCCATTTGATCCTTGCAGCAACCCTTTAACATAGATTAGAATGAGATTGATCAGCCAAGCTTATAATGTGCAGGTCACCTCTGGGTTTTCCCCGCTAGTTAATTTAGGAAGCCAGATGTTGGGGGATATGTTTGAAGATTCCTCTAAAGCAGTGATAGCGAACCTTTTCGAGACCGAGTGCCCAAACTGCAACCCAAACCCCACTTATTTATCACAAAGGGCCCATTCGCCAATTTAACCTGAATACTGAGGTTTTGGCTTAGAAAAAACGGTTAGCTCCAACGTGCATGTTCCTCAGGAGTAAGCTTGGTGAAGCAACCGTGCAACGCTTCGAATGGGTGAATCACGACCCTAGGAGGGTTTACTCAGAAGCAAGCCCCATTGCCAGCAACCGAGCTTACTCCCAGGTAAAGGATCGTGCCCAGGGTAGACTAGATGTGTGTGTGTTTGTGTGTGTGTGGGGGGTGATTTTCCATCCACATGATGAACTCTGTGCACGTGTGCCCACAGAAAGGGCTCTGAGTGCCACCTCTGGCACCGGTGCCATAGGTTCGCCATCACTGCTCTAAAGCATGCATAGCCCCCTACCTGGTCTAGCTGAATGGTGTTGACCATTCCTATAAAGGCCAACCATTTTACCATCAAGTATAGACACCACTGGAATCGTGACACAAAACAATTCCACCAACAAATACCACGGCAAAGGGATAGGTGTCTGTTAATGGTTCTTCCTTTAATCGCAATAAACTGCCACAGTCAAACTGTCTTCAAAGAACAAGGCAGCCTTCCCAAAAAAGCATTGGCCTAAATGATGAGCCATCAAAGAGTTTCTTGATGTGTACCTGCACGTTGGACACTTACCAGTTAAAAGGAACACTCGCTTCTGTAAAGCTTCCCAGCCCAGTTGCTGGAAATGTTTTTTAGCCACCAGAAAGCGTTCTTGTAAATTCCACACCACCCCTAAGCTGTCCGGCGACATGGACAGGCAGATTAGGGTGAGGAATAAATTTGAAATAAAGTAAAAAGTAAAGAAAGAGGTTGCCTGCTGTACTTTTTCCTCGGCCCTAAGGTGAGCCTGGCAGGACAGCGGGACTAGCTAATCCCCATTGTGCCACCCTAAAGTGATTTAATCAGCGCTCTGAGCAGACCATTACTTGCCCATCCCAGGAATCAGGACAATCAGGACTTGCCCATCCCAGGAATTTAAGACAAAAGTCCAGGCATTCTCTTGGGTCCTAATGACTCATGGGTCCTAATTCCTCGCCTACCTTTTTGTTGGAGACCTGGAAAAGCAATCAATTCTTTGCCTCTGCTAGCTTATTTCATACCACCTCAGGACCCCTTGGGGGTGGGGGTGGGGAGGGATAGATATTGGCCCTCTGGCTATTCATAGTATTCTGGATCTGTGTGTGTACCCCAATTGCTCTTTTCATTGCCCCCGGAAAGACTGTTTGTTTTTCTCTTCAGCATTGCTTTCCCTGGCCATTCCTTCGAGGTTGGCAGCTATCACAAATCTGTGAAATCCTACTCAACTTTCTCCCTTTTCTCTTAATCAGCTCTTGCATGCCTTATGTGTGTATGTTCGTTGCTTATTTTTTTTTTGTTTTACTATTTTTATTCTTTAATTGATTGTAGAGCTGCTTGCTCATTTGGTAGTCTCTCACTCTCTGTCTGCAGCAACAGCTAATTCCCCCAACTAAAGTGGGAACCGCCTACTTAGGGTAACAGAATGGGATCCAATCTAGCATAAATAGATCCTCATAATGAGGATATTCAAAGGAGAATGCTGGAGTCATTGGTAACACCATTGATGACATCACAACACCCCTCCCCTCCCCTGTCATTTCAGGAGATCCCCAGGGTGTTGTGATGTCAAGGAGACTCAAAGAGGCTTACAAACTCCTTTCCCCCCCCCCCCCCCCCAGCAAACACCTTGTGAGGTAGATGGGGCTGAGAGAGCTCAGAAGGACTGTGGTGAAGCAGGAGCAGAGCAAGGAGGAACTCCGCCTGGGGCATGTGCGTGCCCTGCGCCCCTGCTGTGGTGCCATCTGCCCCGCCCCACCCTGGAATGCCCCCAGAATGACATGCCCCCGCCACACCCCCTGAATTCCCCACCCATGCCCTGCCACACTGCGTGCCTGGGGTGTCGCGCCCCACTCAGCCCCATTAACAATATGTTAAAATGGAAAACGGAACAATGTTACAATGTATCATGATTTTGCAAACAGGTCATGATTTATTTTCGGATGTATACGTGTATATTTATAACTGTAATCCTAATAAAGTAAATTTAAAACGCAAAAAAAAAAGAACAATATGTCATATTATGTAACAGATGTGATAGGCATTTTTCCCTTGCCTCCTCTTAGAGGGGGCATTTTAATAACGTATGTTCTATACTTTCTACAGAATTCAGAGAGCAAGAACATAACCTTGCAGTATAAGGTATCTTTTGATATTTCCCTTCTAAAACAGCAGAAGATAAATGTGCACTTCTTGCAAGTGCAAAAGCTCTCCTTGGATCTTTGTTATCCAGGTAAGTTAAGTAAGGATCAGGGACAGTGATATATTTCTGTGTAGGGGTGAGAGGAAAATCTGAATATCTCTCCAGATCAAACTGTCATGATACATATTTAATTCTTTGGATAAGTTCACTTTCAAAATGATCCCACTTTGTGATCATATGGATGTTATATGAAAGGGCACATGTATTAAGACACCTCTCCATATCATGAACCCACCTAGGTTTATAAGGATCTTTTACTCTATAGAGGCCACTATCTGGTTAAACATCATAAAATTTTGGCTGCATATTCACTATCAAAGCTCCGACAACTCACTGACGCAACTCATCTTGAGAGAACTCCATCACTCTAACTGGTGCACAACAGTTATAACAAAGATTGCGGAATTGGGCTATGATAGTGACTCTCTGAACATGCTAACCCTTACTGAGACATTTGCCCTCATCAAAGAGCGGCTACTAGCAATGGATTATCAACAACTGCAGAGTTTGGCCAACAAATCCTGCTCGCCAATGAACGTGGCAATTCCATTTGTGCAGGGAAACCCAGCCTACTATATTGCAGCGCTTACCAACCCTATATATAGGAGAGCCTACATGCTGGCTAGGTTTAATATTATGCCATCCCTGCTCCATAGAGGAAGACTCAAGGGTCTACCAAACGATAAGAGGCTTTGCCCCTGCAGCCCAGGGCAGTTGGATTCCATTGCGCACATTCTCCTCCACTGCCCACTTTACCAGAAACCAAGATCCAGCTTATTAGTACAAATCATTGACTCTATGAAAACCCTGACAGAGCTTGATAAAGTAACTATGCTCTTAAACTGCAATGACCTTGACTGTTGTCTCACAGTGGCAAAGTTCCTGGCTGAGGTTTGCGAGCTGAACTTATGATCCAGTGTGAAGTTTTATCTAGTAATTTTAACTGTATTTATATTGTATGTTCTGTATGCCAATAAAGGCTTATTGAAAAAAAAAATAAGGATCTTTTGCTAGAAAAGATCAAAGACCATTTAATCCATGTTGGATGTTGTTTATTAACCCATCCCTTCCATCTAGAACTTATCTAGCGAATTTCTTCTGAGAAGCGTGGGGCATTCCGTTTGACTGCCTTGGCTATTGCAAATCTGCCTGTCCGTATCACCAGATAGCTTAGGAGTGGTGTGGAATTTACACAACTGCTTTCTGGCGGCTGAAAATCATTTCCAGCAACTAGGCTGGGAAGCTTTACAGAAGCGAGTGTTCGTTTTAACTGGTAGGCGCCCAACGTGCAGGCACACATCAAGAAACAATTTGATGGCTGATAATTTAGGCAAATGCTTTTTTAGGAAGACCGCCTTGTCCTTGTAAGATATTTTGACTGTGGCCGTTTATTGTAATAAGGAAGAAGAAGAAGAAGAAGAGAGGAGTTTGGATTTATATCCCCCCTTTCTCTCCTGCAGGAGACTCAAAGGGGCTTACACTCTCCTGGCCCTTCCCCCCTCACAACAAACACCCTGTGAGGTAGGTGGGGCTGAGAGAGCTCTGAAAAGCTGTGACTAGCCCAAGGTCACCCAGCTGGCGTGTGTGGGAGTGCACAGGCTAATCTGAATTCCCCAGATAAGCCTCCACAGCTCAGGTGGCAGAGCGGGGAATCAAACCTGGTTCCTCCAGATCAGAATGCACCTGCTCTTAGCCACCACGCCACTGCTGCTGGAAGAACCATTAACAGACACCCATTCCTTTGCCATGTTATTTTTTTGTGGAATTGTTTTGTGTCACATTTTTTATGGTGTCTATATCTGATATCAAAGTGGTTGGCCTTTATATGAATGGTCAACACCATACAGCTAGACCAGGTATGTAGACCATACAGCTAGACTAGGCTGTGCATACTTTAGACTAAGCTTCAAGCATATCCTACAACACCTGACTTTCTCAATTAACCAGCGGAAAAACCCAGAGGTGACCTGCACATTATAAGCTTGGCTGACCAATCTCATTCTAATCAATTTTACAGGGTGCTGCAAGGATCATATGGAGGGGAACTGAGTGTGCCAGTCTCTACTCTACTTCGAAAGCCATTTGATGTGAAATTCAGAAGGGTGCTGCCCTGCATACTTTGGCACTGCCAGTGAATTACATGGGCTTTTGACCTTGTCCACAATCCACACAATGCCTTTTATTTGGAGCAACTCTGGGTGGGAAATTCCCGGGGTTTGGGGAGTGGAGCACCCAACTAAACATGCCCTTCTCACTGGACACAGTGTGTAACACACTTCTCTCTGTGATACACCTCTGAAGATGCCAGCCACAGATGCAAGCAAAATATTAGGAGCAAGATCTACCAGGCCATGGCCACACAGCTCAGAAAATCAATGAAGTCACTGTGGAACTAGAGCTTCCTAGGAACTTGTGTAAAATTCACCCTGTGTTTCATTGCAGTCTGCTGAAGAAAGCACCCCTCCCGGACGAGTGGCACCCTCAAAGAGATCCTCTGCCTTCGCTCCAAGTGGATGGGGAATTGTACCATGAGGTGGAGGCTGTCCTGGACTCCTGCCTCCACAGAAAGTGACTGCAGTACCTAGTATCTTGGACTCATTTCCCCTCTGGGTGTAATGAATGGGTGATACCAGCCATGCACATCCCCCCAAATTAATAAAGGCCTTCCACCATGCTTATCCTGACCAGCCACGGGGTGGGAGTGGCCTTAAGGGGAGCCGAATGTCAGGCTGGAGCCTAGAAACCAGCAGAGGAGTATCGGGGGAAGGGGAGCTCCACAGAGTTATCCAAGTTACTTTTGTTTTACCAGGGAAGAGACTTTCATAGCCAGGCTTGGTCAATACCCTAGCAATTCGGTAAAAATCGGATCTGGATATATTCGGGCATAAAATTATCTGTATGCCTGAATAAGACAGATATCATATTTGGATATGCCTGAATATTCATGTATACCTGAAAAATTCGGGTCCGTTTGATTTTTTTTGGTTTTTTTTGGTGTTTTTCACAATTTTGTCTGCAGGGGGTGCATTTAGAAAGCTAGTGGCACCAACATTTCAGAGAATCATCCGGAGACTCTCCTGATGATATTGACCAATTTTGGTGAGGTTTGGTTCAGGGGGTCCACAGTTATGAACCCCAAAGTGGCGGCCCCATCCCGCATTGTTTCCAACAACTAACAGGAGAGGGGGCTACCTCTTTGAGGGTCCATAACTTTGGAACCCCTGAACCAAACTTCATCAAACTAGAGTGGTATCATCAAGACACTCTCTGAATGAGATCCTGAAGTTTTGGTGGCAGTAGGTTAAAAATGTGCCCCTGACAGGCACTCTAGGAAATTGCCCAAGATTCACTTCTCTGCAGTGCTTTTGCACCATTGCACTTAATGGGGAATTTCTGTGCAGGCTGCAAATTTTTGAAGATAAAAGCACAAGACTCTCCAGGAGGCTCCAGGAGGCCCTCCTGGTAATAGCATGCAGGCTAGGTAAAGTTTGCTTCTGGGGATTCAATTTTATGGCCCTCCTAAGGGCTTATTTTGTTTCACTGCTCCTACACATGAAGCCTGCTGGCTGAGTTCTCTCAGAACTCTCTCAACCCAACCCTCCCACTGCCCCCAGAAGCAAAGTTCACCAAGACTGGATGCTATTACTAGGAGGGCCTCCTGGAGCCACCTTGAAAGTCTGGTGCCTCTATCTTCAAAAATATGCTGCCTGCTGTTCATCAATCAATCAATGTTTATTAGCCATAGGCTAATAAATCCAGGTACACACATAAAGAGATACTTCAGCCAAAGCCCTACTCCCTCCAGTTTACAAAAAGTATAAAACACGTTGTGAGAATTTTTCAAGCATCAGAGTACAGAAGCAATGCAGAGTACAGAAGCAATACAGTTATATAATGTTAAGTTACCAAAGCGGAATATCATATATTTAATTATAACAGGATATGGTTGTAATTTTAAGAATTTTTAACCACCTTTATTACAACTTAGTTTTTGTGGTTTGAACATCAGTTAAACTTTCTCTGATTTTTGCTGCTAAAAACATAAATATTGCTACTTTGGATGTAACTTCAGCATACACATCAAGCCATCAGAAAGCAAACTTTCTCCTCCTTGCTGCCTGTCAGGCCTGACAGGATATCACTGATATATTTGTTGCGGATAGCAGAATAAAAAGGGCAATGAAGTGTGTAGTGTATTATGTCATCACTCTGATTTAAGCTTCATCTGCATACTCGTAGCTCTCTTGGTATTTTAGCATATCTCCCCAGTAAATGTTCTGATTTTAACATCTGATATCTCAGGGAAGTGAATGATTTTCTTAGGTTTGCTTCCTTGAGATTTGTAAGATATTGTGCATAACATTTGTTCTTTTTAACACAAGAGAACCATGGGGAGTATTTCTAGGTGGCAGCAACTTTGTTGTCTTATGGGGAGCATCTTTACTACAGAGCCAGTCACAAATTTTGCTAGCATCCCATATATGAATAGTTTCCAGGTCAGGAATTTCGTAAAGAGCTAGCATGGGAGAAATTTGATCCTCCCACCTATTTGTTCTCATCATGCATCTATGGGCGTTTCCCCACTCACCACGATCCCCCCTATGCCACGCGCTGCTCTCAGCGTGCGTCATTTTTGGTGTGGGGACGCCCGGGCATCAAAAGGCGCTGTTTACAAGACCACCAGGAATGACGTGCGCTGAGGGGGCGCGACAGCAGCAGCGTTGGGGCGGCTGCGTTGTTGCCGCCCCTGTAGTGGGGAGTGCTGGGGGACCCCGCGCTACTTGAGGAGAGTAGCGCGAGGCTTACGATAAGTGGGGAAAGGCCCTATAACTCAGATTTACTAATTGGTTGGACTTTAGAGTTGCTAGGGTTTTATGGTACAAAAGTATTTTTACATGGATTCTTGTCCTGATGGAAGGTAGCCCTACTTCCACTTGGAGCAATGGGGCGGGGGTGGAGGGTGGCAGGGCCAAAATCTTTCTCAGAAAGGTATTTTGGACCATTTCCAGTTTTCCTACTGTGGCGATGTCCCAACCCCAAATTTCTACTCTGTACAGTATTTGTGCCAGCACTTTACTCTGAAACGCTTTAAGAATTGTAGGAATCAGTAGGCCTCCCTTGCCAAAGAAAAATCTGAGTAGCAGACAAGTTGGACAGACAAGTTCCGCTGGAAATGTTTTCCCTTATTTGTGCCCTCCAGTATAAAGAATCCTGAAAGGTTAGACCTAAGTATTTATATAGGAGGTTTGCTCGACCAGCTGCTGCTCTATTTTCCAGTTTTGTTTCTTATTTCTGCTTCCAAAGACAACTATTTTTGTCTTGCTGCCATTAATTTTTAGTTTATTGATGTTACAATACATTGTAACATTGCTAATCTAGAGAGCATTCGTTTCATTCCTACTTTAGTGATCGACATGACAGCCATGCCATTGGCATATAAGAGTATTGGTATCTGTCTCCCTTCAAGAACTGGAAGAAAAAAAGTAGGGTCTCCCATACATTCTACACAGTCATTTATAAAGAAATTAAATAAGAATGGGGCTAACAAGCAACCTTGTTTTACACCCTTCCTCAACTGAATTGAGTCTGTCAGTTGGCCCTTATTTCCTACTCTCACTCTTGCTGTGATATCTGTGTGTAACTCTCTCAGAATAGTTGAAAGCTTTATATCGATAGTTTCGAACTATCAAGTGAGGAAATTTCAGCTCGAACAAAAAGCTGCTCCAATGAACGACACCTAGATACAAACCTTGGAAATCTTAGAATCCTCTAAGATTGATGGCTGTTTACTAAATATTCTTTCTAGGCTGTCTGCCTTAATTGCAAAGTTGCTAGAATTGGTTTTGGCTAATTGTAAGAATATTACAGACAACTTGGAAAAACTATCTGCAACATGCTTAGCCCATATTGACCAAATAAGTGATTTAAAGACCAGTGAAAGACTATATTCTTCTCCACACATTACAGCTGCTGTGACTCACACTCAATTTCCTGGCAATACAACACCTAGAAGAAGAAGAAGAGTTTGGATGTATATCCCCCCTTTCTCTCCTGCAGGAGACTCAAAGGGGCTTACAATCTCCTTGTCCTCCCCGCCCCCACAACAAACACCCTGTGAGGTAAGTGGGGCTGAGAGAGCTCCGAGAAGCTGTGACTAGCCCAAGGTCACCCAGCTGGCATGTGTGGGAGTGCACAGGCTAATCTGAATTCCCCAGATAAGCCTCCACAGCTCAGGTGGCAGAGCTGGGAATCAAACCCAGTTCCTCCAGATTAGATACACGAGTTCTTAACCTCCTATGCCACTGCTGCTCCTACAGTACAATAACTACAAGGGCCTTGCCAGATTTGACAAACTTAATTTTGCAAAAAAACCAATTGGCAATCCTCATAGGAAACAACAGTCTGAACCATGGCAGATGGAAATTTTTTGGGGAAATTAAAAACTCCCTGGGCCAACTGTTGAAAAGACCAAGCTCTGAAATGTTCTTAAGGAAATATGAAATGCTTCCTAGCCTTGGCAATTACAAAAGATTAGCTCTTAAGTTCTCTCGACCAGAAGCTATAAACGCCTTAATGAAGTTAAAGCACCACCTGAACATTAAGCATGATATACAGTTAACAAGAGTTTTTAAAAATCTGAATATTGCCAACTTATTTTCCTCTAAAGATCACAAAAAAAGAGGAACCTATGGAAAGACACTCAGCACACCTTGAATATATAAAACAAAGCTTAAGTGGTTTGACAAGAGATTGGAGACTCTTCGAGTCTACTTTGGTTCAGACCAAACAACTACAGATGTCGGCTGAGGAACTGATTTTACAAATTAGTGGTGCAAATAAAGATCGAGCATATTTTGCAGAGGGTCATACAAATTAATCTATTATGGATGCCCGTAAAAGTAGTGAAGGGTGCTGCCAGGTGCTGCTGCCTGCTGTCATGCCCAGCTGGCTTTGTGCTGGAGATTTGGGGGAAGGGCTGTGTTCTGGATATGGGTGTCTAATTTCCTGCAGGGCTGCTGGGGTGAGTCTCCTGGAAGGAACCAGCCAACTTTGCTAAAGTTTGGATGGCTTGGCACTCTTTCTGTGGGCATCAGGTTCACCTTCAACTGGGTGCCCACAGCATTTGCCCCTCCCAAGCAAACTTTAGCAAAATTGGCTGGTTCCTTTCAGGAGAGTCACATCAGCAGCCCTATGCAGAACACGCCCCCCCTTCCGAGCCCTTCCCAAATCTCCAGCACAGAGCCAGCTGGGCATAACAGCAAGCCCCCTTTGAAGTCTATGGTGGGAAAAGGTAATCAATTTTTCCCACCATAGAACTTGCAGAAGTGCCTGGCAGATTCTACGTTCTGCAGTGTCTCCATTGTACCCAATGGGGAATTTCTGCACAAACTGCACATTTTTGAAAATAGAGTTATAAACCCTCAAATGTGCCTCTGCAGGCCAAAATGCTAAAAACAGAAAATACCTGCAAAAGCCTGAATGCCTTGCGTTCAGATTCATTCATATACATGCTGGACATATTAGGCCGGTTTTGGCCTGAATATGCCCGAATGCACCCAGATTCGTGCCGAATCCAGGATTCGGTGCACCCGAATCTTCAAGCTTATTCTTTATTTCATTCTTCTGACCTTGGGTTCATCTTACATTCCTGCTTCTTGTGTCTTCTGTCAGTTGGGACAGTATTATGGGCTAGAGAGGGGGGGAGGAGAAACAGGGATTGATATACTGGGGCCATGTGAAGGTTCTGCAGGACCAGCTTTTTTGCTCTTTCCCTCTTACTTCTTAACCATCAAGTAACAGAGTCTGACTTGGATCGCTGAATCAGGGTTTGACAGAGGGCCTGATGTTTTGGGTCTGCTCACCTTGGCGCGCGCGTGTGTGTATGTGGGTATATATATAGTTTTTATTTTGAATTACAGATATAGTATATGGGGGTGCCATATTTTTTTCAGTGCTTAGAGCCTCAAAATGCCTAAATCCAGCTCTGGCTCCACTCATTTTGAGTCGGGGTAAGCCAGCACAGCCAATCTTGCAGTTCAGGCAATACTCTGGATTGGTGTCCTGTCTCTGTAGTTTTTACTATGTAGAGTGGAAGAAAAATCCTAGTTCACGGGTATCAAACACATGGCCTAGGATCAGACCCCTTGAGGGATCCTATCAGGCCACCTGAGTCACACACTCCACTCTGGATCAGGACTGGCGAGCCTGCTGTAGACTCGCCAGTCCAGGCAACCACCCCCCTACATCCAATCTTGACTGGCAAACACTTTGTAGGCTTGCCAATCCAGGTACACACTCTTTGCTCCCTATCTGCCCACCCTACTCCTGGTCTGGCCTGGCAAGCCACAACATCCATGCCACATGACCCATTTGGGGACAGAGCCTTGGAAGGACAGTGGGCAGGGTTACAAGCTACCAACCATAAAATAAAGACCAGGGCCAGAACACTTCTGACCCTTGCCCTTTGGATGATGACTGCATACTCATTCATCAAGGCAAGCCTTAATGTATTTGCAATGAAGGGAGGGGGCAGATGCTCTTCCACATGTGTTGTTCAGATGTTCCCCATCCTGTCCTTCTGTAAATGTGTACTATAGATATGTCCTTTTGGATGTGAATTGTTTATTAGAAAGCTTTTTTAGAAAGAAAGAAAGAAAGAAAGAAAGAAAGAAAGAAAGAAAGAAAGAAAGAAAGAAAGAAAGAAAGAAAGAAAGAAAGAAAGAAAGAAAGAGAACAAAACAAATCATTATGTCAGACTAGATAATCACAAGACCCTCTTGTTGGGAAGAAGCTATTATGTGAGGTACCCTATTGTTGGGATTAAACAATTATGTTAGGTACAAATTGATATTTTTTTTAATGGATGAAGACTGGTTCTCCTGCATTTCAATTGCGGCATGATTGCACTTCTCAGAAAATGCACAGCGTCCATTGCCAGCACCTCACCAATCCCGACATTCCCAGCTGTTGCCTTGGGGCTCCAGCCCTTGGCTCATAAGGGCCTTTGATCCTCTGTATCAGCATCAGCTGCCTTGGTGGATTCTTCTCCAATCCAAGTCCTCTCTGGCTCTTCATTTGTCTAGTACTATGAAGACACTCCTGAGCACATGCCTCCTATTGGCCTACTTTTCTCCAGGTGAGTAGGAACTCAAACCTCTCTCTCTCTCTCTCTCTCTCTCTCTCTCTGTGTGTGTGTGTGTGTGTGTGTGTGTAAGTATTGTCAAGTCACTCCTGACTCCTGATGATTTAGTGAATCCATGTCGTCCAAAATGTCCTATTGCCTTGCTCAGGTGAGGACTCCTAGCCATGCCCTCTTGAGGTCCTCAAGAAAAGAAAAGTGTTCACAGGATCTATAAAGTTGGCTGAAACTGCTAAGGGGTACCCCAAGACTATTTAAGGCTGAATAAAGGCGGGAGTTTATCCCCCGTGAAACAGGAACTTTTGTTATTTGAAGTTTGTCTATGCTGACTGTCTGAGCTGTTTCATTTGGGATCCTCTTTGTGGAATTATGTTCCGCTGTCCCAGCTGCATTACTGCGTGTTGATGTTATACTCTGGCTCAATATGTGTAATCAATTATACAAATGACTCGAGTACTGCTTGCATTTTTTAAGTTGCACATTCATTATTACATGATATTATACCTAGATGATCTATTTTGGGATAGTAGCTGCAGTATATGTTTTCTGGGGTGGTCTTAGTTTAAATTACAGATGGTCCGCCAAGAATGGGAAATAGACTATAAGCTAATAAAACCTGTTCCCCGATCTCTCTGGGAATACCTATGGATAGACTAATTGTAGCCCAGTACCTTTATCTCCTGGTTGAGGCCCGGTGGCATAGAGCAATCACCTTAGCTAGGTGTAATGCCCTGCCTTCTTCCTTTAGCCTTGGACGCCACCTTAGAATCCCACATAAAGAAAGGAAATGCCCATGTGGCATGGGTTCTGTGGAAACAGTATCTCATATGCTGTTGAATTGTCCTTTTTATGAGATAGGTAGGAAGAAGCACATAATCCCCTTCCTGCATGGAAGTGAAGGCATTACAGAAGGTTATATATCTTTTAAACAGCCACAACTACGAGCTGTTGGAAGCGGTGGCTAAATTTTTAAATGGTGTTATTTTAACTCGTCAGAAATTGTAAAGTTGTAAAGGCTGTTATTATCTTGCTAAGTTAATCTTAAACAATTTATATGCCATTAAAGGTATTCGAAATCGAATCGACTATGGTGGTGAGAAAGAGTTCAGGCCTTTCTGCAAGCCCCCTTTCCTTTAAAAAAAAGGGATTTCTCCAAACACATTCGCAGAAACAATCTGTGTGCAGGTCCCAGGTGGGTCCAAGATGGGTCCCAGGTGGGTCCCAGGTGGGTCTATCAGAGCAAGAAATGTTGCGCCAAAGGTCCAACCCTGCTACTCTTTTGGAAATCAGTACAACGCCCTTTTCAGCTCTAGGTAATGGCAGCCTTATCCCCCACAACAGGGGCCCCAATAAGGACCGTTTGATGTCCTTCCCTTTGATCAGGACCACCTGAATGCAGGCTGAATTGCAGGAAATGACAACCCCAAAGGGAGAGTTTCTTGCCTTTTAGATATCCCTTGTGGGGGCTAAGGCCCTTTCCGCATATGCCGAATAATGCACTTTCAATCCACTTTCGCAATTTTTTGCAAGTGGATTTTGCTATTCCACACGATAAAATCCAGCAGCAAAGTGGATTGAAAGTGGATTGAAAGTGCATTTTTTTCTGCATGTGCGGAAGGGGCCTAGTAAGCAACTCAATATTGGCTGCTGGGGGCCAACACGAGTCTGATATAAGCCAGCTTCTTCCAGGCTAAGTTAGAAACAAGAAGGGAAGGCAGGTTAGAGGTATTAACCTCAAGTTGGAGCCTGCAATAGTCTGATCTCCAGACAACAGAGATCATAGCAGGCTCAGCATTTTAGCCTTGCTGAGCTCTCTCTCTCTCTCTCACACACACACACACCCGCCCAAAAGAAATTCCATCCTCCTGGACTCTGCCCCCAGATCTCCAGGAACCACTCAGTGTGAAGCTGGCAACCTTAAGGTAGCAGATTCTCAGAAAATCAAGTTCTGAGTTTCCAATATTGTGGGTAATAACTGAAAAAGGTGCTTAAAGTCTGGTATATTGCAGGTAAAATCTATTTTGTTCAAGCTGTTCATTAAATTGAGGATCTTGTGCTGGGTGGTTTTTTTTTGCTTCTATTGCTTCTCTTTTTGCTTCAAAAATTACACCCCTGAGTACCCTGCATTGAACTCCAAGATGAGATGCATCTTAATGTTGCAGTTTTTCTTAAAAAAAAATACTGGTGCCCCTTGTCAAATGTGATCTGAAATTATTCTTTTTCTTTCCTCTCTGCAGTGGCATCACTGAAATGTAATTACTGTATAGGCATGCTACTGCCATGTCTGAATCCTATACCTCAAAAGTGTAATGGTGCTGAACGACATTCCTGCGTTGCTGCCAGTTGGGATACTCCAATGGGTGAGTAAAAAAAGGTTTATTTGCTTAAGAAGCTGCCTGTCTATCAATTTGTCCCAGTAGCACAGAGACGTAGCTGTGCCTGGTGCACACTCTGTGTTTCCCGCCCCCCCCCCCCGTGGCGCCCTGCCCCCGCACTTACCTTAGTTCAGTCTGAAAACGGCCTGGTGGGAACTACACTTCCCATGGGACCTTGGGGCTCGCAAGGTCTCCTGGGAAGCTAGTTCCCACCAGGCCATTTTCAGCCTGAAGGGAACAGGCCGCTTCTCCAGCCTGCACTGTGTCAATAAAGTAAGTGTGGGGGCAGGGGGTGGCGCATGGGGGGCAGGGGAGTGGGGTGCCATGGGGGCTGGGGGATTTTCCACCCCCCACCAGGTATGCGCCCAGTGAAACGCACTCCCCGGCCCCCTGGTAGCTCCACCTCTGCTGTAGCATCAGCAGATGGCTCGTACTTATAAATTGGGGATGTCTATACAGGACTGCTCAGGAACAGACAGATCAATGTATAGATCAATGGCATACTAAAAGGGCAATCCTATATGAGAGTATATGATCCAGGTTGCCCGGAATACTGTCATATATTTTACAGTGGGATCTCTCCCAGAAAGTGACAACCAGGCATTTCTATGTCATAGCTTTACTGGGCTATCAGCCAATGGGATTGTCACCAATGGCTCCTGTTGAAAATGAGACTGATACTCATTTGAAATAGCCCAATAGAATCCAATAAGAAATACCGCAAGTGCTGAATAGTGAGTGATTTCTTGGGTTTAAGGAAAGAATTCTTATAGCCCTGAATACTGGTCAATGGGACTGTTTGACCCCTCAAGCAAAGTACATTCCTCTGGGAACCAGCCCAAGGTCCTTTGGAAATGCAAACAGATGAAAGCCCATTTTCTGAACTCCCCCCCCCCAAACCACACTGTGTAAATTAAGCTTCAAGTATTTGGTAGCAGGGTTCTGTGTTTTTGTTTTTTGGGGGGGAGGGGTGAACTGCTCAGTTGGCCATTATGCAATAGTGGAAGTGGCATAAACAGTAAATTTTCTTTCCGATTCTCTTCATAGTTCCTTTTGTAAAATTCACGGCCCAGACTTGTGTCCCATCAAAAATTTGTCAAAACGGCACTTATTCTTCCACTATACAGAAGCATATACAAGTCCGAGCAATAGTGCATTGCTGTGACAAAGACATGTGCAACAAAGACCTTATGACGGGTAAGTGTCTACATCGTTTTTAAAAGAATCATCATCGCCTATCAGTGTGTGTGGGTGCCAGCCATTTGTATAGGAAACATGAAAGTATTGCCTTTGAGGGCATGGCCTCTTTGAAGACAAAATCTTCCCTCCAACCCTTGCTGACCTTCCATCCTTCACAAGAAAAGGTGGAGATAGTCAGTGGCCCTTGAACTATGCCAGCTGTACACATATTACCATTTCCCACCCTGATGGATTCCACATAAACCACATATAATGAGTGTAGGACAGCCATTCTCAACCAGAGTACCAGGGTACCCTGGGGTGCCGTGAGCATGTCCCAGGGGTACCGCGGCAACACTACTGCCCCCCCTCATTTTTGTGGTGTCTCCCACCAGCGCCAGCAAGGACATGGGGCAGGGCCTGCCATAAGGTCAGCAGCCACCACCACCCCCAGTGCTTCCCTTCACCCCGGGAGGGGTGGAGGGTGGAGGGTGGTGAGTGGAGGGTGGTGGCAGGGGTACTGTGAGATATGAAGAGTGAGGTCAAGGGTACCCTGACCTCGAAAAAGTTGGGAAACACTGGTGTAGGATGTTATATAATTTTTTCGTGGGGGTGGGAGAGAAATTCGCACTTGTCCTGTTCCCAAAACAAGTTTGTCCAGATTTATTCCTCACATTGTGGAATTTTTGAAAATCTCTAAACCAGAGATCCTTTTCCACTAGGCTGCATTGGACACGCTCCCACATAAACACAACGTACAGGAGACCCTTTATTCTCCTCTCTTCTACTCATTCACTTTGAATTCCATGCTGTCCACTGTTAAGGGGAATCCGCTTGCCTTTATTGTGCAAGTCGCCAAGCAGGGTGTGGGTATATTCTCTCAGTGCCCAACAGTGTAAAAATTGTACTGTCAAAGGCTTTCACCGCCAGAATCACTGGGGTGCAGAGACATAGCTGGGCCAAACTACGCCCGGTGCACAGTCTATATTTTCCACCCCCATGGCCCCCCTGCGGCGCCCCCATGGTCCCCCACGGTGCTCCCCTTCCCCCTTCCCACACTTACCTTAGTACTTTTCCTTTTCCTAGAACTTTTTCAGGCTGAAAAAAATGCCTGTTCGCAGTTCAGGCTTAAAAACGGTCTGATGGGAACTATACTTCCCAGGAGACCTTGTGAGCCCCAAGGTCTCCTGGGAACTGTAGTTCCTCAGACTGTTTTTAGCCTGTACTGTGAACAGTCGTTTTTTTCAGCCTGAAAAAGTTCTAGGAAAAGAAAAGGAACTAATGTAAGTGTGGGAAGGGGGGGTGCTGCAAGGGGGCGCCGTGGGGGGTGGGAGAATGGGGAGGGGCCTTGGGGTGATTTTTCACACACCCCACACCAGTACACATCGCACCCCCCTTTCCCCTTGTAGCTTCGCCACTGCTGGGGTGCTGTGTGATTTCCGGGCTGTATAGCTGTATTCTAGCAGCATTTTTTTTCCAATATGGAGCCACCACTTTGAAAGCTGAAGCTCCCTCACTTCTAGCAAAGATAAACTTTTTGGATCTGTGCAGAAGCAGAGACGCAGCCCAAACTTAAATGTTACAGCCCATGCCCTAGTTTCTAATAAATGTTGCCCTGATTCCAGACAGTATTTCCAACTCATTTTCCCCATTGTGACAAAGGTCCTATGGCCTCAGGCTGAGAGCTGGCCCTTTTCACCTGCGCTCTGCTCCCCAGGGTGTCTCCCTCAGCCTTTGCCCTACACTTCCCTCCCAGGTCTTTTTTTCAGGACAGCCAGCATGGTGGAGTGGCTAAGAACAGCAGACTTTTATCTGGTGACCTGGATTTGTTTCTCCACTCCTCCACAAGATGCCTGCTAATGAGCTGGGCATCCCCTTGGAGGATCTGCTAATGTTAACAGAGCAGGAGGTTTATGGGGTTATCAAAAAGAGACTTTTTGACACAGAGTTTCGACAGATGCTAGAGGAAGCTAATAAAACCTGTTCCCCGATCTCCCTGGGAATACCCTTGGATAGGTTAACCGTAGCCCGGTATCTTTATCTCCTGGTTGAGGCCCGGTGGCATAGAGCAATCACCTTAGCTAGGTGTAATGCCCTGCCTTCTTCCCTTAGTCTTGGACGCCACCTTGGAATTCCACATAAAGACAGGAAATGCCCATGTCGTATGGGCTCTGTGGAAACAGTATCTCATTTGCTGTTGAATTGTCCCTTCTATGAGATAGAGAGAAAGAAGAACATAATTCCTTTCTTGCAAGGGAACGAAGGTATTACAGATAAACAGAAGGTTATATGTCTTTTCAATAGCCACAGCTACGAGTTGCTGGAAGCCGTGGCTAAATTTTGTAATGCCGTTATTTCAACTCGCCCGAAGTTGTAAAGGCTGTTGTTACCTTGTGGTGTTGATGTTCGCGTTCATGTTGAATTATTTATATGCCATTAGAGGTATTCGGCTCGAATTTAAAGATGCCTGCTGGGTGACCTTGTACTAGTCACAGTTCTCTAAAGAACTCTCTCAGCCCCACCTACTTCACAAGGTGACTGTTGTGGGGAGAGGAAGGGAAGGACTTTGTAAGCCCCTCTGAGACTCCAAACTCCTCCTCCTCCTCCTCCTCCTCCTCCTCCTCTTCTTCTTCTTCTTCTTCTTCTTCTTCTTCTTCTTCTTCTTCTTCTTCTTCTTCTTCTTCTTCTTCTTCTTCTTCTTCTTCTTCTTCTTCTTTCCAAAGTCCTGGTGCCCACCCCTCCTTTTCTGGATGTCTTGATATCCCAGGAGATGTAACAACAGGTCCTATGTTGTTAATCTGGCAAAAGAAGAAGCAGAGAATGGTATTTGCTGAGGGAAGGAATCTGTCTAAAGCTGCAATCCTTATAGCCCTTTCCTAGGAGTGAGCCCCAATGAGCAAAAGGGGACTTACAATTCAAGTAGACCTATTCGGGAACATTTTGGAATGGGGGGAGAACTGGCTTTCCGACCTCCAGATGGGGTCTGGAGATCTCCCAGAGTGTAGGGTGGTCGGCTTCCCCCTGGCCACCAGCAGGGGAATGAGGGGATAGTGTTGCCCTATCCATGTTGGGAAATTCCTGGAGAATTTGGAATTGAGCCTTAGAGGGGCAGGGATCTTGGTGGTTAAAATGCCACAGAGTCCACTCTCCGAATCATCACTTTTCTCCAGGGAAAGGAGCTCTGCAGTATGGAGATAAGCCAGTGGTGGCGAACCTTTGGCACTCCAGATGTTATGGACTACAATTCCCATCAGCCCCTACAATTGGCCATGCTGGCAGGGGCTGATGGGAATTGTAGTCCATAACATCTGGAGTGCCAAAGGTTCGCCACTACGGAGATCAGCTGTCATTTCAGGAGATCCCCAGGTTCTACCTGGAAGCTGATCTCCCTGCCAGAATTACAACCGATCTCCAGATCGTAGAGATCAGTTCTGGGGGGGAAAATGGCTTCTTTGTGGGGATGTTTCTTTGGAATTGCATTCAGATGAGACCCCTCTCCTCTCCAAATCCCCCCCTCCCCTGGCTTCACTCCCAAAGCCCTAGGAATTTCCCACCCAGAGTTGCTCCAAATAAAAGGCATTGTGTGGATTGCAATATAAAGACAATGTGTATAACGTTAGTAGCAGGGAACCAAAAATCGCGTCACACACTCAGACGGAGAGAAATATATACATTTTGTGTAATATAATGCATTCAATATATAATAGTGCAAAAGCAAGCTAGTAGTACAATTAAATCAACAGATATTAAATCCAAGTAACGTCAAGGAAAATAAGGTATCAGTTTTTCTTCAACCAAAGAAAAGGGTCTTATTAACGCCCAATATGTTTCTCTCTGGAAACCATAAGTTCATAAGTAATGCTTGAGTCTTTCTCATAAGTTCATAAGTAGTGCTTAAGTCTCAAATTCATAGGTAATGCTTAAGTCTCAAACGCCTCACGCGTTTCAAAGCGTTTTCGTAGATGTCTTCCTCAGGAGAAGAACAATTTCACACATTCTCTTTCACACATTTTTTAAGTGCCATACAGGTTTTCTATAAAACAAAATTACATGAATAAAATATACTAAATTATGTACTATATTATACTAAATAAAGTTATATACAACCAATGTTTTTACATGTTTTTAAACATTTTACAAATATTTTTAGCATTTTTAAACATTAGCATTGTGTGGATTGCGACTAGGTCTGAAAGTCCATGTAATTCACTGGCAGCGCCAAACTGCACAGGATAGCGCCCTTCTGAACTCATTCATATCAAATGGCTTTTGAGGTGGAGGCTATTATTGACACACTGGGCAGGCAACTCTTAAATGAGAGCCAGTGTGAGTAATGGGAGTAATAAAAATAAAAGATGCAGGAAAGACAGATGAAATGGACTGGTGCAAGAAAGATAGAGAAATAGGGTATGATTGTGATTTCAGTATATATGTATCTGTGTAATTTTAATTTCAGATATACCCATTAGAAGCCTCAAAGAACTGATGGAAGTTGATTGAACATACTGGCATAGTGAGGAAGACGCACGAAAAACGTTCTATACGCGCGAGACGTTTCTATGTAGAACCTACAGAATTGATACAGACTATATGGAACTGAAGTTTTGTTTCTGAATAGAGAATTGAATGGACTAAGTGATTATTTATGTTTAGTTATAAGAATTGGAAGACTTATGCTGTATTTTTAAGAACCTTGTCAGAGAAATAAGGAAATGTAAATACAAATAGAAGTGTTGAGTTGTTCAATTATATATAAGATTAATATATAAGATTAGACACAGCCAGAGTGCAACGTGTGTATTTTTGAGTTTATTTGGGCTAATGTTGACATTGCACTCTTAAAGATAGTTGGTGACACTTATTTCCCCTCCATTTGATCCTTGCAGCAACCCTTTAACATAGATTAGAATGAGATTGATCAGCCAAGCTTATAATGTGCAGGTCACCTCTGGGTTTTCCCCGCTAGTTAATTTAGGAAGCCAGATGTTGGGGGATATGTTTGAAGATTCCTCTAAAGCAGTGATAGCGAACCTTTTCGAGACCGAGTGCCCAAACTGCAACCCAAACCCCACTTATTTATCACAAAGGGCCCATTCGCCAATTTAACCTGAATACTGAGGTTTTGGCTTAGAAAAAACGGTTAGCTCCAACGTGCATGTTCCTCAGGAGTAAGCTTGGTGAAGCAACCGTGCAACGCTTCGAATGGGTGAATCACGACCCTAGGAGGGTTTACTCAG
>NC_059430.1:122912715-123125215 GCF_021028975.2 Sphaerodactylus townsendi
CATTTATAGTTTCCCTTAGTAAATGTCAAATCCAGAGCTTTATATCGCAGGAGGGTAAACGCTGTGCTATGCTTTGCATTGGTGACATTAGAAAAGTAAGGCAACAGGGAGAGGCTATTGAATGAAGATATGTTGAACCAAGTGGTTTTTAATCCTGGCACGGTCGGGCTGTCTTTCCACTTCCCAAACTCTAAATTTGACAGTTTAATTAGCATGTGCATAACCCATAGACATGAGAAAGACTGTCGTAGTCTTTTTTTTAGAGCAATTTGCCATGGCGCTACAAATGAATCGAATAAGATTAAACAAATTGGCCCTAAAAACTAGTGTCTAAAAAGCCATTTTAACCAGTACATCAGAGTAGCAATCCATCATTTGGTCTGTACAGTAACCATCCCCGTCTCAACACAGACTGCGACATTTGATAAATTATTTGGTAGTTGGAGAATTGTTCTTAGAAACTTGGACTGAATCCTCCCCAAGTTAGAAAGACTATATGGTGCCACATCAACAAGTGAAAAAAAGTAATGATTGTGGACTGAACCTGGGAGATGGTGTATGCAAAGCAGATGCTGATCTGATGAGCCACTGACTCAGTTTTATTTATTTGTTTTTTTAAGCTTTTAGCGAGCCAGTATGGTGTAGCACAGTGGTTCTCAACCTTCCCAATGCCACGACCCTTTAATACAGTTCCTCATGTTGTGGTGACCCCCAACCCTAACATTTATGCATTTTACAGATGGAGAACACTGATGCAGAGAGTCTTAGGCGACCCCTGTGAAAGGGTCATTCAACCCCCAAAGGGGTCCCAACCCCCAGGTTGAGAACCACTGGTGTAGCAGTTAAGAGCAGTGGACTCTAATCTGGAGAATCTCTAATCTGGAGATTCCCTTCTCATCCACACGAGAGGCGAACTCTTAACTGGTTAATTTGATTTCTTCCACACTCCTCCACATGAAGCCTGCTGGGTGACCTTGGACTAGTCACAGTTTTCTCAGAACTCCCTCAACCTCACCTACCTCACAAGGTGTCTTGTTGTGGGGAAAGGAAGGGATGGAGTTTGTAAGCTGCCTTGAGATTTCTTACAGGAGAGAAAAGTGGGTATGAATTCAAACTCTTCTAGTTTGCTGGGCACAGGGGCCAAATCGTTACTTTAAATTGCTGCACATCTCCTCTCCCCTTGGTCCTGTTTATCCTATACTGCATTGCCCTATCATATTTATTGATTATAATAATTTATAATAAGTTGGTCTATGACATTTTAATCCTTTTTTTTTTCAGGAAAAGAAAGCTGTCCTCTCCCATAAGTATCTGTGACATCTTCACGTCCAACCTGGGAGGGTTCCTATGTGGACTTCAATTGCTACTTGGATTTGAAAGGGCAGAGAGATCTATCGAGGAAAAAAACTCTTCATAGATGCATTTACTTACCAAGGGTATTCTGTTCTGCCGTAGTTACACAGAAAACGTTTGGTGCTGTAATTGAACAGTGATCATGTTGACACTTTAGCCCACCATTACAATTGCAAGTTAAGGAGACCTGCTGAGGGGTGGTCTTCTTGGTGGCTTTGTGGTCAGTTTTCTCAGTGGCTGTCTTCTTGGTGGTTGTGTGGGTAGTTGGTGAAGAATCTGATTGGCTCTTGGTGGCTTTGTGGTCAGTTTTCTCAGTGGCTGTCTTCTTGGTGGTTGTGTGGGTAGTTGGTGAAGAATCTGATTGGCTCTTGGTGGCTTTGTGGTCAGTTTTCTCAGTGGCTGTCTTCTTGGTGGTTGTGTGGGTAGTTGGTGAAGAATCTGATTGGCTCTTGGTGGCTTTGTGGTCAGTTTTCTCAGTGGCTGTCTTCTTGGTGGTTGTGTGGGTAGTTGGTGAAGAATCTGATTGGCTCTTGGTGGCTTTGTGGTCAATTTTCTCAGTGGCTGTCTTCTTGGTAGTTGTGTGGGTAGTTGGTGAAGAATCTGATTGGCTCTTGGTGGCTTTGTGGTCAGTTTTCTCAGTGGCTGTCTTCTTGGTGGTTGTGTGGGTAGTTGGTGAAGAATCTGATTGGCTCTTGGTGGCTTTGTGGTCAGTTTTCTCAGTGGCTGTCTTCTTGGTGGTTGTGTGGGTAGTTGGTGAAGAATCTGATTGGCTCTTGGTGGCTTTGTGGTCAGTTTTCTCAGTGGCTGTCTTCTTGGTGGTTGTGTGGGTAGTCGGTGAAGAATCTGATGCTAAAGGAGAATTACAAGAACAAAGATAACAAAATTGATTGGTTATTTTTATATATTAAAGCAAGCAAAAGAGCGGGAGAACTTAACCCTAAAACAACAGAATTAAATACCAAAAGGTCAAGAACAAATTCCCATTTAGGGCCAAAAATTTATTATAACAAGTATATAAATACTATAGAATATATGAGTATATATGTATATATGTTTGTGTGTATCCAGTTTAAAAACAACAAACATGTAAATGGATTCTTAATAGTTTAAATTACAACCATATTCCCACACGCATATATAACACAAATACAAATTTTAAAAATGAAGTTTTCAACCCTGACCAAACGCGTTTTGGCCAAATGGCCTTCCTCAGGGGTCAAAAGTTCTAAGTTCCAGACATTGAATATTACTTCTAAAGATCTTTATGACTAGTGAAATGAATACCAGGGTGAATCTATATGTATAACACCAGGTCTCCCATTTATGTTATAGGCTCAAATCAGAGGTTGGTAAATTGACCCAGTGTATATTTTTCTTGTGAAATAAATAACATTCAATTTCAACCTGCTGTAGAAAACAGTAACATAATATCATAGTCATAATGATTCCCATACAAAGTCTGGAACAAGCATTAATGTCTCATACCGTGTTTCCCCGAAAATAAGACCTACCCTGAAAATAAGCCCTATCATGATTTTTCAGGATTTTTGGAGGAGGCTTAAAATATAAGCCCTATTCCAAAAATAAGCCTTACCAGTAGTTACAGATCAGGATGGTGTGATCTAGCAGGGTGCTCCCTGCCAATGAGGGTGCAGCTTGAATCACACGTGAAGGGAAAACAACAGGGCTGCCGAGAACCCACCTTAATGAATTGTGAAGGTACCATATTTCCCCTAAAATAAGTCCTACCCCGAAAATAAGCCCTAATGCACCTTTTGGTGCAAAAATTAATATAAGACCCTGTCTTATTTTCAGGGAAACATGGTATTACGTTGTCTGTCCTCCAAAGTAATCAGTGTGACACACAGTGGCATATTTACCTAGGGAACATGGGGCACCCTATGTCCCCAGACGCCCCCCAGTGGAGGGCGCAAAAATTTCAGGTTCTTTTTTTTTTTTGTATTTTTAGTGTTTTTTCAGTTTGTGGTCTGCAGGGGACAGGGTTTTTAGGCTAGCAGCACCAAAATTTCAGGGATCTTTCAGGAGACCCTCCTTATTATGCCTCCCAGGTTTGATGAGGTTTGGTTCATGGGGTCCAAAGTTATGGACTCCCAAAAGAGGTGCCCCCTTCTCCCATTGTTTCCAATGGGACCTAATAGGAGATGGGGGCTACACCTTTGAGGCGCCATAACTTTGGATCCCTTGAACTAAACTTCAGCAAACCTGGCTGGTATCATCAGGAGTGTCTCCTAAAGATACCCAGAAATTTTGGTGCTGCTAGCTTAACAATTGCACCCCTGACAGCAGGCACCCTCCAAATTTTCCCAGATTCTCCTTTTAAATCCATCCCGCCGGTGCCGGGCGCTTTTAAACTTAAAGGGGAGAATGTAAGGAGTCCCTGGATTTAAACATTGAAAGTGATGCTGTTTCAGGGTGGGGAAGAATCCACCCCAAACAGCATCACTTTCAATGTTGTTTTAACTGGGGACCCCAGATTCTCCCTTTAAGGTGAATTTAAAAGGAGAATATGGGCTCCCTAGCTGTAAACACCATTGAAAGTGATGCTGTTTGGGGGTGGATTCCACTGGAGGTATTTTGTGAGAGATGATGCTGACTTTGTTTGGTGAATATTTTGCTGGGGGTGATTTGTGAAGGATTTACATACTTAATACCCACTTGCACTGGCTTGGACAGAGCCATGTATGTTTTGCTGGGTGTTGGAGGTGTTTTGTGAGCTGGTGCAAAAAATCATTGTTTGGTCATGGTGGGGAAGGGTTTGTGTGTTTGGCCCATGGCGGGGAGTGCCAAACTCAGGTTTTGTCCCCAGGCTCCAGTTTGCCTAGATACGACTCTGGTGACACACTCCTCTGCTTCCCACCACCCAATATTCAAAGTAAAGCCAATGCAATACCCTGGATTTGGGGTGTTGGAACTATGATTTAGCAACCGCCACTGTCATCCATACCTTTTTAATATATTTATTTAAAAATTTTACACCACCTTTCCTGTGGAACAGCCTTGCTGTTTGGCCTCCAAGTTTTGACCCACCCAGAGGACCCAACCCATTCCGCCCTCCTTTGTGGGGCATCTTGGGGGTTGGCAGCCCTCACCTGTCAAACTCCAGCTTGATCTGCAGAGCCTGGCTTCCCCAGCATTTCAGATTGCCAGACTTCAGGTGGGCTGTGCAGATCTCCCTGAATAGGCTTTTCCGCACAATTCATTTAAAACGTCTTGAGGCAGGAAATAAAATGTTTCCTCCATGGAGTGCCCCATTGTTTTTTTATCCCAAAACTTTTATTTCCAGCCTCAACATGTTTTAAATGAATCCCCTTTTAAAATGATTTTCTGGCTGAACCATCTTCAGTTGCTGTGCAGTTCATGTTTCCTATGATTCCATGAACTTCCTCCCGAGCGCCATTTTCTGAGCTCACTCCGTTCCCCCTCACCTGTTTATTTGCAGCATTTAGCTGTCCGTTCTTTAATTTTTGGGAGGATCAGTCGAGTATATGAGTAGCAGAGAATGCAGCAGGAGGCTATAAAGCACTGAAGCACTGATTCAAGCCAGAACTTTAAAAAGGGGGGGGGTCACAAAATGGTGGACAGGGATCCCTTCAAGGGGGTGAGTGAAAACAAAAAGATAGGACTGAAAATGTTTTACAAACTTTTTAGGGGATCTGTGCAGAAAGGGCCATTGACTGTTTGCTTTGGGGAAGAAATAAGTGAATGCCAGGGAGAACACGAATGACTATGGTGGTGCCCAGGTGCACCATATTACAGTTGATCCTGCCTCTCCCCATATTGCCCCGGTAGGCCCCTCCGCTCCTCGGAGGAGGACCTACTGCTGAAGCGATGGCCTATTTAAAATGATCAAACTGGCCTCGGCGAGGGAGCAGGGCACTTTTCAGCCCCTGGCCCCTACCTGGCCCGAACAGGCTCCCTAGGGAGATCAAGGGGCCCTCGCGGGTTTACAGAGTTTCCTTGGGAGGGCCTGCAAGGCGCCGGACCTGTTCATGGAGGCATTTAGCCAGCCTGGTTAAAAACCATGCGTCATCATCTGGCCTCCCGTGGGCACGAGGGGAGGGGAGGGTAGCCAGACGCCATCCACATTTTTAAATGGGTTCTGTTTTCAGGTAACTGATATTTCAACTATGTTTTAATGTATGTTTTAACCTTGTTGTGAACCGCCCTGAGCCCTCAGGGGGAGGGCGGTATACTAAACAAACAAACAAACAAACAAATTAATAAATTAAAACAAACAAATGAAAAACACATTATATTATAAGTACAAGAAACATTCGTACATAAAGGCTAATGCCAAGCTGGCTTACACTCAGATAATTAGCGTTAGCCAGTTTGGCATTAGCATGTAAACATGGGAAATTCTTGTCCTGTGTACAGTTTGCACTTGGGGCAGATTATAACATTTAACTTACGCTTCTCAGTCTCCACTGTAACCAGGGTAGCCAAAAGGCAGAGCAGAAGGAGCTTAATCATCCTGAGAAGATCTGGTTTTGAGTACGGAGAAAAGCACTGGGGCAATTTTGGTGTCTGCAAGACGGAAATGATTTTTAAAAAATTGAGCGATAGAGTCAACAGGGCGAAGCAGTGGTTCTCAACCTTCCTAATGCCACGACCCTTGAATACAGTTCCTCATGGTGTGGTGACCCCCAAACCTAACATTTATCCATTTTACAGATGGAGAACACCGATGCACAGAATCTTAGGCGACTACTCTGTGAAAAGGTGAATTCGAACACCAAAGGGGTCCCGACCCACAGGTTGAGAACCACTGGGGTAAAGGAACATGACAGAATTCAGGGGTGTTTGCCAGGCAGACAAAGTGCAGAGATGTGTCTGGTTTTGTTGGTACTTGATGGCAGGTTGGGATGTCTCACATGCCCAGACTGTCATTTTCCTCTGCTGTCGCCAGAATGTATTACGTTGCGTGCTGATCCAGACCACTGGTCCATGAAGTCAGAACTGTCGCCCACTCAGCCTGGCCGTGGCTCTCCAGTGTTTCAGGCACAGATCTTTCTCACCCCCTCTTACCTTAGAGCTGGAGCTGCCAGGGATTGATCCTGGGACAGCTATGTGTGCCAAGCAGCATGGTGTGAAGCGCCTTGGGGGCTGCAGCCTCGCGGCTCTCCAATTGGCCATGCTGGTAGGAGTTGTAGTCCATGGGGCATCTGGAGAGCACTTGGGTTACAGGGCCCTGGTGTGTAGTGGTTTGAGAGATTGGCTCTAATATGGGGAACTGTGATTCCCCAACTCCTCCACACACTGAGCAGCTGAGGCTGCTCTGGTGAATAAGATTTGTTTCTCCACTGCTACATTTCACTGGATGACCTTGGGTCAATCTGAGTTCTCTCAAAGCTGTCTCAATACCACCTATCTCACTAGGTACCTATTGTGGGGAGAGGAAGGGAAGGAGTTTCTAAATGCCCTTTGAGTCCTCAGCGCAGGACAATATAGAAACAAATCCAGTTAAGCCAGGACCTGCCACTCATGTGTGGAGGTAGGGGACTCAAACCCTGTTCTTCAGATTGGAAGTCCACCACTCTTGTCCCCACCAAGACTTGAAACAGATAGCATTTGTCCTCCAACACAGCTATTGCTATCCAGGGAACTGACCTCCATAATCGGGGGAGTTTGCTGTAATGGTCCGTACAATCTCAGAAGCTCTGCCTGAAGGATAACAACCAATTGTAGCTGGTGAGAAGGTTTATGTCACTCTCTTTTTGAAGAAAGAGAACCAAGTGTGTATATTTTACACCACTTATGGATAGGTTTCTCAGACTTCCATCATCTACCATCTCTCTGTGTCTTTCTATCATATATCCCCCCCTCTGCTGAAACACCCCTCCTTACTTTATCTTCCGTCTCCTTGCCCTCCCAATGTAGTTGTCGGATTTCTTTCTCCCATGGGAAACACAATCTGGGTTAGGACAGCAGAACTTTGGCCTAAGGTTTCCAGATGCCCCCAGTGTGGGGCTAAACGTTTTCGCCGAACCAGTGGTAGAGGATTCAACCCGGTTTTACCCCGGTTCCCAAGTAGGAGCCTGGTAGTTAATCCCACCACTGCACATTCGTGACCCACTTGAGCAGGGAGGATTGCAGCAACCAGAGGGCCACAGCAGCCAACAGGGCCATGGCTTGCCACCAGCTGCTTCCTCCTCCTCCTCAATCCCCAACGATGGTGGCCCTGGCCAGCTGCTGCAGCCTGCCTCCCCGCTCAGTCTCCATCAGCGATGGTACCTCGCCCCCCCCCCCCCCCCCACTCAACCAGAACCAGTTATTAAATTATTGGAATCCCACCACTGCATAGAACACATTAAAAATGCTTCGTTCCTTACATGAATGTCGTTTGATCTATCTGTGCTGAAATTACCTGGGGAGGATGCAGCATTCTTGCTTTGTTTTCTGTTGGCGATATACTGGTGAATCTGTATCGGGTTAAGTGGCAGTTGATATAATTAGGGGGAAGGGGATTTGCCTTTCTTGGTGGAAGGGCATTTGTCTGCTCACAAAATAGCTGTATACCTTTGCTGAGCAGAAAGCATTTTTTGTCTGTTCACTCTATCTTGGGCCTGCCACTCAGATACCAGATACGCTGATTGAAGGATGCGTGAGATATTTGAAATAGAAATCTCATTTGGTTGCACCCAGTGTGGGTGAGGATTTGGCGCAAGGTGAAAATGCCAAGGAGTGCCCAGATCTCTTTTGTTGACAGAACAGGGCAGGCCCAAGGATCCCAAGGAAGGCGTGAGGAGAAAGCGCCTCAAGAAGATTCAACTGAAGCTGCCTGGGGAAAAGCATATTTCTGCTGAACGTCACAAAGGGGAGATGTGGGAGCCAGGTTGTGTCGGTATTTGGCAAGTGCCAGTCACACAAGCCAGTAATGAAGGAGTTAATTTAGTGCATGCTAATTAGTTAGTGAGGTCAGAAGTCACTGACCAGGTAATTGATCCCTATTGGTCAAGCAGATCCGGGCAAAGGCTACAGGTGTTTCTGCACAAGGGCGTCAGGCTTGCTGGCTTCATTTAAAATTCTCTGCACATGCTCTCTCCTATGGCCAACCTGGTAGCCCGTAGCAACCAGATCAAAGCTGAGAGCTAGCTAATGAAGCTAGCCAGTTAGAAAGATATTTTTCTTTTGCCTCCAAGTTCCCCTACCCTGTCTTGTAGCTAGTAAACATCATTTACAGTAAGCAACTGGCTCTGTCTCATTATTATGCAAACTAACAACAGGTTGCCAAATAGTCTCTCTACAAAGGGCTCACAACAAAATTAACATTAAACAATATCCACATCGGCTGTCTTTCCCCATTTCATGAATGACTTTGTTTACCTTCACAATGGCCCATTATCTTGTAATTTTCCAAAGAAATCCTTTTCCAAAAAGACTACCAAAAATCAATCGATCGATCGATCGATCCTTCCTTCCTTCCTTCCTTCCTTCCTTCCTTCCTTCCTTCCTTCCTTCCTTCCTTCCTTCCTTCCTTCCTTCCTTCCTTCCTTCCTTCCTTCCTTCCTTCCTCTCCTCTCCCTCTCCTCTCCTTTCCTTTCCTTTCCCCTTCCTTTCCCCTTCATTCCTTTCCCCTCCTCCCCTCCCCTCCCCTCCCCTTGACAATTCAGTGACGCAGAGACCTTGAACAGAACCAATCTTACCAATCTTCTATTTATATCCTTGGATAGACATAGAGGGTTGCCAGCTCTGGATTGTGAAATTCTTGGAGTTTTGAGGGGCAGAACCAAGAAAAGACTGTGTTGGGGGAGGGGAAAGACCACAGCTGGATATGGTGCTATGGAGTCTACCTTCCAAAGTTGCCATGTTCCGCAGGGGAACCAATGTCCTTTATATGGACACCACTTGTAATTCCAGATCATTAGCCACCACTGGAGACTGGCAACCCTAACTAGAAGCCACTCCTAGAAATTTTTCCACGGCCACAATAATACCAGGATGACTATCAGCAAGCAGGAAAGGCATAGAAACACGGAAAACCTTGGAACCTAGCTAGCCCTATCCACAGATCTCTCTCTCAAAAAATTTAAAGCATTTGGCTTTAAGTCTACATGACAGCTATCACAGCGGGCCTTCACTCTGAACTTATTTATCCTACATGCTATTATCATGCCTAGTGCTTCACAGACCTTCTCAATTCATCGCAGCAATGTTAACCATTCTCCTTTTTTTACACATTCACACTGAACCTTGGAGAGAGTGCCTGGCCTATTCAGAGATCTCTCCCTGGTTATTTTAATGATAGCCAGACACCAAGAAATTAACTAAGCAAAATTCTGCACATGCGTGGTCTGTCTTGGTGCCAGGAAAACATCAGTTTCTGTATGCCGTTAAAGGAATCAGAGCAGGGCCAAAAAAAAAAGTGGCAACGCTGTCAAATGGCTGTAGATGAGACTGCTTTTCTGCTGTCCTTATTTCCCCCCTTATTTATCTCCTTGACTCAATCCCCTTGCTTGCTATTATCTCCCCTTCCCACCTTCCCTGTCCTCAAAACACTCTCCTTGACGCACGCTCGCGTTTTGGCACGTCCTAAAATGTTCCGAGTCCACTCTTGACTCGCTCCAGTCTATCAAAGATCAACCTGCACCCTGCTAAATCCTTACATTTCTACCCCTCCTTGGCCTGCCTGCTTTTTGATCTCCTCCTCCTCCTCCTCCTGGAATCCTTTGTTGCCTTCTTCCATGGTTCTTAGCTAGCTCTGCTCCTGTCAGATCGTTGGTCACACTGGGGGAAGCTCCGTTTCTGCTTCTTCCCCTTTCTGTCAGAGTCCCTCCACTTTTTTGTATTTTTATTTTATTACAAGCTCTGGGCAGCTAACAACAGAGAAATGCCCATAGGATTCTTTTAATCCCTTGCTTTTCTTGTCTCTGTGTTCTCTCCTGGAATGATCTGAATATGGAAATCTTGGCAGGCGCCTTATACAGAGCCAGATCTTTGATCTGTCTAGTTCAGTATTGTCTAATACGGAATGACAACAGCTTTTTCACACGACCTACTAGGTGCCAGAGGTGGCACTCAGAGCCCTCTCTGTGGGCACGTGCAAACAGAGCCCCCCCCCCCCATCTAGGCTGGCCTGGGCCGCTGGACTCGATTATTAGGATTAAACCGAAGACCTAGTTTTGGGGAAGCAGTGTAGGTAACCCTGTTAAGCGCCGTTAAACCCCACTGATTTTCATGCCAAGAACTAAAGCGCGATCTTTTACTGGAGATGAAACTCCGGTTCGCACAGCGAAATGGGAGCTTTCTTCTGGAGTAAACCCTCCTGGGGTCGTGATTCACCCGTTGGAAGAGTTGCCGCGGTTTAGCTTCAAAGCAAAGCCACTGACTACCACCACCAGAAACACTCAAGTAACACACGCGCAGGAGCCTACCGTTTTTCCTCAGCCTAAAACCTCTCCAGCATTCAGGTTAAATTGTCGTGTTGGCGCTTTGCGATAAATATAAATTAGGTTTTGGGTTGCAGATTTGGAGCACTTGATCTCGCCGAAAAGGATTAAGCCACCACTGGGGAATTAAGTGATCGCTTTGCAACTGAAAGAAGATCCGCGGACTGAACAGCCGGACTGGCGGTTTGCGTCGCCAGGCAAGAGACCCTGCTCGCTGATCCGCTGCCCCTTTGGAAGCACTAACGGCATGGCCATCAACATGTACTCTTTGCCTTCTGATTGCTTTCAGACCTGCGTATACCATCACGGGCCTCTCACCCCTCTGCATAGTCTGACCAGCTGCTGGATATATCTGCTTGGACGGCTTATCACCATCTCCAACACAACACGGAGAAGCATTGTTCATCTTTTCATGCAAGGCTTTGTTGCTTTGACAGTTCGCTGAATTTGTTGACCGCAACACTATCTCCTCTGTTGGTCAGTCACCCAACCTTGCCTTTGATTCTTCTCTCCTTCGTTCCCATATCCAATCCTTGTACGGCGCTGTATGCATGCGCACATGTGTGCACGCTCGCACAAATCCTGTCTCATAAGCTAAAACTCTGATTCTTGCTCTAGTCAGACCCTGGCCCGTCTATTGCAACTGTCTTGTTTCTGGCCTTCATCTTTCATGCCTCACCTACATCCAGAAGAGCATTGGGCGTATTCTAGGACATTCAGTGTAGCTCACATCCATAGAGTATATACCCTAGAACAGTGATGGCGAACCTTTTTAAGACCGAGTGCCCAAATTGCAACCCAAACCCCAGTTATTTATCGCAAAGTGCCAACCTGGCAATTTAACCTGAATCCTGAGGTTTTAGTTTAGAAAAAACGGTTGGCTCCCTCTTCCTCCGCCCCACCCGCTCGAGCAGGGGCCAGCCTGCTGTAGCCTCCAGCAAGTCCAGCATGCACCACTCTGTGCCTCTCTAGCCTGCCTCCTCTGCACCCCCCCCCCTCGGGCAACAGCCACCCAGAGCACAGGCACCAGGCCAGCCAGCCAAGTCCTCCACGCTCACCGTGGTGTGCACACGTTGTGCTCAGTGGCCCAGGCCAGCCTAGATGTGTGGTGTGTATGTGTGTGAGATTTTCTGCCCCCCACATTACGAATTCTGAGTGTGCGTGCCCACAGAGAGGGCTCTGAGTGCCACCGCCGGCACCCGTGCCATGGGTTCGCCATCACTGCCCTAGAACATGCCCCAAAATTCAGAGCATCTCCATGGTAGGCATGCTAGAATTCCTCCGATCACAAGTCAGTGTGGAAAAGGTTCTCTTCAAGCAGAAAGAGTGAGAAGAACTTGGTCTACAGAAAATATGTGCATTGCAGGTTCACCATGCACATAGAAGCCCAGAGGTTGGCAAGTAGCACCAAGCAGATAGATGTTGAATTAACAAATGTTTTATCTCTGTTGTTTGGGCCCTAAACCTCCCCCCTGCAACCAGATCCCTCTAGCCCTCAGAACCCCCTCCTTACCGTGTTTTCCCTCTCTCCGAGTGCTCCGTTAACCGATATCAGTTGACAACTGGAGCCACTGGGCTGGGCTCCTATCTTTTATACACACACTGCAGAGCAGGGCGGGGAGATGCTTGTGACCCGTGGTGGGCAGGGAGCGGGAATGGGGGAGAAGGACATCTGAAGGAGGGGACCTGGAAGTTGTGATTTGTCGTCGTGAACCAAGATGAAGGGTATTTGGGGAAGGGCTTTGTGAGACGTGGGAAATCCATGAACACCTTTCCAAAAGAGTTGGGGACTTTATTTCTGATTGTATGAGGGAAATCAGAAGGAAGGGTTCTAAAACTGGATAAAGAATAAGAACCCCACCTTGACCTGCCATGGGGGATAACGGCAGTCTACCTGGCATAGAGGTAGGGTTGCCAACTTCCAGGGGAAGGCTGGAGATCTCCCAGAATTACAGCTGGTCTCCAGACAACATACACTGCTTATTTATCATTGATTTGTTTGAAAAACCCATTCCACTTTTCCTGAGAAAAGGCTGCTTTGGAGAGTGGACTGTCTGGCTTTATGCCCCACCAAGGTCCTCTCCTACCCAAACACCACTGTTCTAGGCTCCACTTTCAAATCTCCAGGTATTTCTAAGCCCAGAGTTGGGAGCCCTCATTAGGAGAAGGTGGTCATATCAGCTTTTCATGTGAACGAAGGTACTTTATACTGAGTCAGACCAGTGGTGGGATCCAAAAATTTTAGTAACAGGTTCCCATGGTGGTGGGATTCAAACAGTGGCGTAGTGCCAATGGGGCTGGGTGGGGCACAGCGAGGGCGTGGCCGGGCATTTCGGGGGCGGGGCATTAATAATTTCTCTGTTACTGTAAAGAACTCTTACTGTAAAAAAAAGTTCCTAATTTCCAGCTGGTATCTTTCTGTCCATAATTTAAACTCATTATAGCAAGTCCTATCGTCTACTGCCAACAGAAACAACTACTTCTCCTCTCATTGACTGCCTGTCAAATACTTAATTTTGTTTCTAGAAATCAAAAGAAGGATACTTTCCTTAAACAAGGAACTTGATACATATTTCCTAGAAACATGTTTTTAAAACAGCCCAACAGGGAGGTATCCTGTTTTCTACCATAGCTAACCGTACACATAGGAAACAACAGGACTTTATGATTTTTGGACCTAATGGAATTTCTAACGGAAAAGCAGACCCAATTAGTAACCCCCTCTCGGCACACACAAATAATTAGTAACCCACTCTCGGGAACTGGTGAGAACCTGCTGGATCCCACCGCTGAGTCAGACCCTTAGACTAACCAGGTCAGTACTGTCCATTCTAACAAGCTGCAGGACAGGGATGGTTCCAAGTTTTGGGGAGTCCTCAGCAAGCAATGGCCTCACCTCCCCTGCCTACTACCTGCCCCCCACTAGCATCTCCCATCCCATTCACCATCTGCCTATGCATTCTTCTTGTGCCTACAAGGCCTCCCACACACTGTTTGTCCAATGGCATCGCTGCTGTCACTGATAAAAACACCACCATATCATACCACGTGCACACCCTCCCCTATGATGCTGGGCAGTGCATGTGGCAGGAGCATGCATGCATGGTAGAGTCCCAAGCAGATGACCGAGGGGGGCGCATGCTGGCAGATGGCAGGGGAGGCATATGGGCAAGAGGTCAATGGCAGTGGGCCCCACTAGAAGCCCATGGCTCTGGCAGCTGCTCCATCTCAGGGTATGCTAACACAGCTCTGTGGCAAGGTCTCAATTGGAGGTCTTTCGTGCCATCACGGAATAGTGGTTAAGAGCAGTTAAGAGCGGTAGATTCTAATCTGGAGAACCAGGTTTGATTCCCCACCCCTCCACATGAGTGATGGTCTCTAATCTGGAGGAACCGGGTTTGATTCCCAGCTCTGCCGCTTGAGTTGTGGAGGCTTATCTGAGGAATTCTGATTAGCCTGTGCACTCCCACACAGACCAGCTGGGTGACCTTGGGCTAGTCACAGTTCTTCGGAGCTCTCTCAGCCCCACCTACCTCACAGGGTGTTTGTTGTGAGGGGGGAAGGGCAAGAAGATTGTAAGCCCCTTTGAGTCTCCTACAGGAAAGAAAGGGGGATTATAAATCCAAACTCTTCTTCTTCTTCTTCTTAATCTGGACAATCAGATTTGATTCCTTGCTCCTCCACATTCCTGCTGGGTTACCTTGGGCTAGTCACAGTTGTCTCAGAATTCCCTCAGCCCCATTCCCTCAGCCCCACCAACAAAGGTGTCTGTTGTAGGGAGAGGAAGTGAAGAAGAGAAGAAGAAGAAGAGTTTGGATTTATATCCCCCCTTTCTCTCCTGCAGGAGACTCAAAGGGGCTTACAATCTCCTTGCCCTTCCCCCCTCACATTCGCTGTGAGGTAGGTTGAGCAGAATGAAAGCTTCAAACTTCAAGCTATGAACTTAGCCAAAATCACCTAACTAGTAATATTTCAAGGTATGCAAACTAATCTGAATTCCCCAGATAAGCCTCCACAGCTCAGGCGGCAGAGCTGGGAATCAAACCCGGTTCCTCCAGATTAGATACACGAGCTCTTAACCTCCTACACCACTGCTGAAGGAGTTACTATGTGCTTTGAGACTTCTTAGGGTAGAGAATGAGAGCCAGTATGGTCTAGCCCAGTGGTTCTCAACCTGGGGGTCAGGACCCCTTTGGGGGTGGAACGATCCTTTCATGGGGTCGCCTAAGACTCTCTGCATCAGTGTTCTCCATCTGTAAAATGGATAAATGTTAGGGTTGGGGGACACCACAACACGAGGAACTGTATTAAAGGGTCGTGGCATTAAGGAAGGTTGAGAACCACTAGTCTAGTGGATAAACATGTAGATAACATATAGATACACAATGACAAGTGGAATGAAGACAGAACTCTTCAAGAACATTTTCTGGTGAAATGCTAAGTACAAAACAAGCAGTTTATCCTGGAAGCTTGTAAAATATTACCAATTATCGTTTGGAATTTACAGTTATTGTGGCTATGTGTAGCCATGTAGTTTTGGTGTAACCACAGAGGGTATTCTGTTCTGTGACTATCCTACTTAAAGGAATATGTTCCTGTTTGTTATTTCCATTATAATATGCACAGGGTAGTTATGTTTTATCTATTTTTTTTCACCATTTGATATAAACTTATACTGTATTTTAGCCTAGTGTTTCAGTTTGTGCTTTTTGGTATTGGGAGTGGTTGAGCCACTTCTCAAGGCAGAGACGCCAGGTTTTTCCTGGGCCCAGAGTCTGATTTAAAATCATGTGTAAAGGTAACTGGATTGGGGAAGAAGTCAGACTTAGAATAACTCAGATGTGAGCGAAAGGCTCCCTAACTTGTGCAAGAACAGCACAATGGCTTGGGGAAGATTCTCATCTTATGCCCATCAGCTGTTGGGTCTCCCACACAAGCCAAGATACAGGAAGAGAGGCGTTAACAGCTGAAATCATGGAGTTGGAAAAGACCACAAGAGCCCTCAAAAACCCCATGCCATTTGGGAAGAAACAATCAAAGCACCCCTGACAGATGGCCATCCAGCTCTGTTTAAAAACCTCCAAAGAAAGAGGTTCGCCACCCTCCAAGGTCGAATCCCCACTACCGTCTTGGCCAGGTTTCAGAACACAAACTAACCAGGTTTGAGGGACGACCTCCGTGGTCAAATCCCCACTACCATCTTAGCAAGGTTTCAGAACACAAACGACCTCAAACCTGGTTAGTTTGTGTTCTGAAACCTGGCTAAGACGGTAGATAACATCTGGAGTGCCAAAGGTTCACCACCACTGTCCTAACGTATAGATGAAATCTCTTTTCCTGTACCTTGAATCCATTACTCCTTGTCCTAGTTCCCTCTTCAACCTAAATTCCATATGCCTATCAGAGGTGGGATCCAGCAGGTTCTCACCAGTTCCCGAAATGGGTTACTAATTATTTGTGTGTGCCGAGAGGGGGTTACTAATTGGGTCTGCTTTTCCGTTAGAAATTCCATTAGGTCCAAAAATCATAAAGTCCTGTTGTTTCCTATGTGGCTGGTTAGTGAAGGTAGAAAACGGGATAATTCTCCCTGTTGGGCTGTTTTAAAAACATGTTTTAGAAATATGGTAAAGTTCCTTGTTTAAGGAAAGTATCCTTCTTTTGTTTCTAGAAACAACATTAAGTATTTGAAAGTATTAAGTATTTGACAGGCAGTCAATTAGAGGAGAAGTAGTTGTTTCTGTTGGCAGTAGATGATAGGACTTGCTACAATGAGTTTAAATTAGTTTGTGTTCTGAAACCTGGCTAAGACGGTAGTGGGGATTCGACCCAAGTCAATGTATCTCACTGTCAAACAGCCCTTGCTGTCCAGACATTCTTCCTAACGTATAGGTGGAATCTCTTTTCCTGTACCTTGAATCCATGACTCCTTGTCCTAGTCGCTGGAGCAGCAGAAAAAAACTTGTTCCCTCTTCAACCTAAACTCGATCTGCCTCCCAAGACCTTTATTTATTCACTGGGGAGGACAAGGTTGAAAAGCCATTTGGCTGTGCCTTGTATTGTAAAGCTGGGACACCATAGAGGAAGAAGAGTTGGATTTATATCCCCCTTTTGAATGAGACTCAAAGGGGCTTACACACTCCTTTCCCTTCTCCACTCACAACAAAAATCCTGTGAGTTCGGTGGGACTGAGAGAGCTCCAAGGAACTGCAATTAGCCCAAGGTCACCCAGCTGGCACGTGTTGGAGTGCACAAGCTAATCTAGTTCACCAGATAAGCCTCCACAGATCAAGTGGCAGAGCAGGGAATCAAACCCAGTTCTCCAGATTAGAGTGCACCTGCTCTTAACTACTATGCCACACTGGAAGGTCCCTTGTATTGGGTGTGTTTGAGTGAGCGTCAAGTGCGGTCACGTTGCAACCAACTCAAGGTGACCCATTGGAGGGACTTTCAAGGGAAGTTGAAAGCAGAGTTGGTTTGTCATTGCTTTCCTCTGCAGGCTCATCCTTGATAGTTAGGAGTCTTTACTGGGAGATATGTGGGATACTCTAGGAAGACAGAATGGTACCATGAGCCATCAGTTGTCTGTTCACATCAGAGGGTCTAGCAGACCTCTTTTGAATCCCCCTTGCAATGATATATTGCTGTTGCTGTGTTGCCTTAGAGATGTAAATATTTGACTGTGCAAGCCTGCCTGTTTCCTCCTTGGACTTTGGACTCATGCAGGAAGGGAGAGAGAACAGGCCATGCTTGGCGTTTCCCCACATAATGGTGGAAACGACATTGGTTTTGACAGCTTTGCAAATGGTCCACCTTGGCCAGAACATGCATTTTGTGTCAAAAATCTCTCCTCCATCCTTTACGTTTCGTTCTCGGCCTTCAAAAGGGGTCCGTGGAGAGAGTAATGGTGCCACCCAATGGTGTATTTACAGAAAATAATGGCCAGGGCAAGCACAGAAATTAGCCCCACCCCCCAGATCAACTCTCCAAGCTTATCTTAGAAGACCAGCTCTCCAGTGGCCAGGCCTTTCAACTGTGAGTAACCCGCTCTCTGGATGGTTGGTCTACCTAAGAAGAATTGGTAGAGGCCAGGTCTGTCTAGTGCTTTCAGCCATGGGTAGAGCAGCACTCTGGAGGGCTGGTCTACCCATTGTTAAGAAGCAACGGTAGGCCAGGTCTTCCTGGAGGCCAGGTCTACTCATTCCTTTCACCCATGGGTTACCAGCTCTCCAGAGGGCTGGTCTACAGACCTTAAGAAAAAAATGGTAGACTCACCACTTCCAACTGCAGCTAACCAGCTCTCCAGAGGACTGGTCTACCAACTGTGTAGAACAACTGGTAGACCTGGCCTCTATTGTGACCTGGTCTCACTATTGCAGCTTAATGGTGTGTACACCAGCGCTCTGAGGGGTGGTAGCTTCCTGCTTTGCAACAAGGCAGCCTGGGCGCCCCTGGGCGCCCCTGGGCAAGTAGTGCCCAGGGCTTCTGCCCTAGCTTGCCCCATCCTAAATATGCCAGTGGTGCAATCCAAAGTCTGTTGACCAGTACAAGACAGCTAGATGAAGCTATCATATTACTCTCATTCCATGAGACAATCCATCTGTTGCCAAGCTCTGTTAAAGGTATTGGCTGCCCTGTACAAATGGCTTTGGCCCTTCTTATTTGCCAGACCGCCTCTTCCACTAACCAGCAAATGGGTAAAATCAACAACTGCCCATACATGTGATTTCTCCATTTCAGCTTCTACCTTGTGGAAGTTCCCACTCTCCTGGCTTTCTACAAATGATGCAAAACTGAACTAGCCAAGCGCGCTTTTCTGTGCAGGTAATAGGGTTACGCTACACAAAATGGTTCATAAACTTCCTTGGATGCATGATCAGGAACTGTGGTCCGTATTGCTGGATATTGTAAGGAGGATCCCGTTGTTGCAGTGGTTGTGGTTAGACCTCTGTCTCATCCTTTCGCTACCAAGGTGGTGCTCAGGGAGAATTATATCATAAGAACATAAGAAAGAGCCTGCTGGATCAGACCAGAGTCCATCTAGTCCAGCACTCTGCTACTCACAGTAGCCCATCAGGTGCCTTTGGGAGCTCACATGCAGGATGTGAAAGCAATGGCCTTCTGCTGCTGCTGCTGCTCTCAAGCACCTGGTCTGCTAAGGCATTTGCAATCCCAGATCAAGGAGGATCAAGATTGGTAGCCATAAATTGACTTCTCCTCCAGAAATCTGTCCAAGCCCTTTTTAAAGCTATCCAGGTTAGTGGCCATCACCACCTCCTGTGGCAGCCTATTCCAAACACCAATCACACCTTGCATGAAGAAGTGTTTCCTTTTGTTAGTCCTAATTCTTCCCCCCAGCATTTTCAATGAATGCCCCCCTGGTTCTAGTATTGTAAACATGTAAACATCATTTAAAAACTATGCAATATGTAATTTTTGTACTGCTTAATGTATCATGCTAATATTTATCCTATGTTTTGATTCTCTCTGGCAGTTCAGGACTTCTGAAGTCTTAATGCATTGGTTACTAAATGCCCCCTTTCATCGATTGTACAGACCCATTATGTGCAATCGTCCTTGAGCTTTTGTGGAAAAGCCACACTATTAAAAACATAAATTAGGTTTTTAAAAACTGCTCTCCTCCAGTTCCTTACCTTGACTTCTTGGGGAAACAGAACAGAAACAGAGCGCGGAAATAGAAGCTGAGCATGAAAAGCAGCCACAGAATCGTGGTGCCATGAATAAAATGGCCACATCTGGCCTAGCTGGTTCAGGTCCAAAAGAGAAAATATATTTCAGAGATAAACAGGGTGCGCTTGGCTCATTGTCTGATTAGTTCCTTTCTAAATGCACACCCCTGCAGATAAGTCACCCTCTCCCTTGGTGGCTTCTTCCGTGTGTCATAAAAACTGCAAGGTTGAATGGAAACTGAAAGCAGGGCCCAATTGCAGACATTGTAGCACCATAAGAACTGGTTGAATTAAAATACGCTGGATCTATATTTAAATGTCAGTGGGAATTCAATATGATCAGTTCCCCTTCCAGCATTCATGAAGCACACACTTGGATCAGGCTGCTTCAGAGGCTGGACTGTATGGTATACCCAACAGAGGTTCCTTCCCTCTCCAAACCCTCCCCTCAATTCCACCCCCAAATCCCATTGGTCATGCTGGCAGGGGCTGATGGGAATTGTAGTCCATGAACATCTGGAGAACCACAGGTTGCAGACCCCTGCACCCCCACAATCTCCATGAATTTCTGACCCAGAGTTGGGAACCCTAGCTTGGGAAGTGGGGAAAATGTGTGCACAACTAAGAATCTGAACTGAAGGGGAGATGTGCTTCTCACGCTACTGAGGAACTGAGAACCCACAGAAGTGCGTTATTGGCCTATGTTGCAATCGTTTTATACTAGTAGCTGCTCTGAGCCCAGCTTTAATTGGGAATGGCAGGATGATGATGATGATGGTGATGGTGATGGTGATGGTGATGGTGATGGTGATGGTGGTGATGGATCTGTAAGAATACTATGCTGATACATTACAATATTCGAGGCCTCTAGGTGAGGCTCGAATTGTATTGAAAGGCCAACAACAGCTAAAGAACTGGCAGCTGTGATATTAAACAAAATTAATAATAGTAATAATTGTCCAAGATCTGCCAAAGAACAGACTTTGTGGGCTCTCATCTTTCATCCTTGGCTGCAGTTTGGAGTTGGCTTGCATGTGATGTGGTTGAGGTTAAAGGCAATACCTGCCGAGTACAGGCCCGTCCCCAAAGACAAAGAATAGGTCATGTCTCTTGCTGCATCCCATGGCTATGAATGGGAAGAAAGGGCTGCTTTCTGAAGGCAAAGAAGAAACCCTTTAGCTTTCTGAAGGTAAAGAAGAAACCCGTTAGCTTTCTGAAGGTAAAGAAGAAACCCTTTAGCTTTCTGAAGGTAAAGGAGAAACCCTTTAGAAACTGTTAGCGAGAGGAGGAGGGGGAAATACAGAACGAGTGTTGAGGAGGTTCTATGGAAAGCGCAGTTGTCCAAGAGGTTCCTGGTTCAAATCTCACTCCTGTTTTCACACTTACTATAGCCAAACTGGGCTGTATCCTAGTGGGCTTACAGCCAAATGAAGAACGTCAGGTTTTTTTTAAAGAAGGACTTTATTTGAATAAAGGGAGCTCCAAAAAGCGAAAGGGTTGGGCTCACCCAATCTCTCAGGGCGTAGCTTTTTATACAAAGCAGTGAGTAACAGTGATACATATGCAGAAAATTCCTCTAGAGCAGGGGTAGGGAACCTGAAATTTCGAGCTGCTTGTCTGCCCACTCTTTTGACTCCGCGACGCCCGATCCTTGTGCCGCGGCCGATACGGGCGGCGCCATCATTTCATGCCCGTTGGGCGGTACGGCGGCGAGCCGCCCGACTTCATTCTTTACCCTTCTCAGAATGGCGGGTAAAGGTAAAAACCCCAACATATACAGTGTTATCTTTATTTTAAATGTCCAAAAAAGTATTTCTGTGACTCCAAGAAGTGTTTTTCTTTCCCGTGACGGGTCCAATAATCTCTTTGATTACCCTGCTCTAGAGCAGGGTGGGAACCCTGAGGGACTCCGAGGCATGTCGCGGCTCTTCTGCCCTTGCACTGCGGCTCCACAGGCGGGCAGCCCGACTTCTCCTTGCCCCAATTGCCGCAGCCCGGCTGGGTGCGCCCGTGACTTCCCCTCTCGCCTACCCGTTGGAGGCCGGTGAAGGCGCTCCAGTGGCAGCGAGGCCGAGCAGCAGCTTCATTCTTGCCCTTCTCAGAATGAGCGGAGTAAAAGGTAAAAACCCCCAATATATACAGTGTTATCTTTATTTTAAATGTCAAAAATTATTTGCGGCTCCAAGTGTTTTCTTTTCCCGTGGAAAACGGGTCCAAATGGCTCTTTGAGTGTTAAAGGTTCCCTACCCCTGCTCTAGAGACCTTTCCATCCATCCCATAGCAAGGTTTTCCCAACTTATTTTCTAAGTTTCGACTTTATCTGGGTAGCTTCGCTTCCAGGTAGCATTCCCGTAGTAACACCCCTCAAATTTGAAAGAAAGAACTGTTTCTGAAATGCCCGGGAAGAAATGTATCTTTTTCCTGCTTGCTTCAAGCATCCAAGCTACCCACCTGAGCTGTCCTGGTTGTATGGGAATTATGGTCAAAGAATAGGATTGCCAACTCTGAATTGGAGAATCCCTGTAGTTTGGGAGAAGGAGCTTGGGGGAGGGCAGAGTTTGAAGAAGAGAGCGGACTCCGCAGGATATCGCCTAACAGCCCTGTCCAAGCAACAGGGCAAGTGGCGTTGGCATCGTGATCGTGCCACCCCACCACTCCCAAAGAGACTTCCTCGCACACAGGTCTGCAACCTGCGGCTCTCCAGATGGTCGTGGACTACAATTCCCACCAGCCCTGCCACTTGGCCATGCTGGCAAGGGCTGGTGGGAATTGTAGTCCATGTTTATCTGAAACCTGCTAACAGAGATGGGAGGCTGCAAAACAAAACAGCCTCCCCGCTGCCGAGAAGCCTCCATGGAGCTGAGTAGACCTACATGACCACGAAATGGTCACATAAGTCCAAATTGCCCACCACTGGCATAAACTGGTGAATGGCATGCCCCTGTGGCACCGGCACCAGGGGTGCTGGGATGCTGGTGCAAAATCCCATGCCACATCCCAGCACCAGGGGTAGCCAGCAGCTGCTGTATGCCGGTGATTTCATCTCTCCATCAGGGTACGTGCCCTGGGGAGGGCATTTCTGCCGGCGGAAGCATGTGCCGCTTCCACTGGCAGATTCAGACACCCAACTTCTCTGGATGGATAGAGTCCTCCAGGTGAACTGATCTCTGTAGTCTGAAATCGGTCATAAATCTAGGAGATCTCCAGGCCTCACCTGGAGGCGGGCAACACTATTCCTTCCCCACACAGTTAGCCAAAGAGTGCATAAAACAAAAACACCAAACAAATATTCACCTGAATGTGCACCATAAGTATATTGTGGGTTTTTAAGTGTTTAATACAGCCATTCTCAACCAGGGTTCCGTGGTACCCTGGGGTACCGTGAGCATGTCCCAGGGGTACTGCGGCAACACTACCGCGCCCCCCCCCTCATTTTTGTGGTGTCTCCCACCAGTGCCAACAAGGACATGGAGCTGGCCCATGGGGCAGGGCCTGCCGCAAGGTCAGCAGCCACCCCCCCCCCCCCCAGTGCTTCCCTTCACCCTGGGAGGGGAAGATGGGGGGGAGGCAAGCAGGAGCAATGGGAGGGGGAGGGGGGGTGGCAGGGGTACCGTGAGATATGAAGAGTGAGGTCAAGGGTACCCTGACCTCGAAAAGGCTGGGAAACACTGGTTTAATATATGGATACACGTATAGGTTTTATAGTCATGTTCTATATAATTGTACATAACCTCACTGTTGTTAGCCACCCCCGTCAGGAAAGGCCAGAATAGGAATTAAACAGAAATTTTTAAAATTATATATTTAACAAGTGTTTATTCCAGCATTAGGTTTTGTGGACTAGAGCCCATTTGGTTAGATCTTCCACCACTCTAGTCCTCAAAATTAAGGTTAGATAAAAGAATGAATTACTTTGTTGCTTTTTTTTTGTACTTTTGTGTTAAGGTAAAATTTTGAAAGCTTTTTATGAAAATGTTGCTGGTTCTGGGCAGCTTATAGTTTAGGACAGGGGTGGGCACTGGTACTTTTAGGCTGCGTTCCGCTTTATAAGCAACAGAAATAATGTCAGGCTTTCCAAACTGCAGTTTCAGTGCTCTTTGAAAGCCCTTGAAGCGGAATAGCAAAATCCACTTCCTGGCCCTTTCCCCACTTACCTTTGACCACCCTTTGCTGCAAATTGCTACTCTCAGCCCCTTAGCGTCATCGCCGGGCTTCCCTAAACTCCCGTCATCAAAGCGCCATTTTGAGGGGCGCCAGTCAGAATTACCGATACTGAGCGGGCAGTGATGTGGCAGCGTCAGGGCGGCTGTGTTGTCGCCGTCCCTGTAGTGGGGAGTGCCGTGAGACCCCACGCTACTTGAGGAGAGTAGTGCGCAGCATAAGGTAAGTGGGGAAAGGGCCACAAACAGTTGTGAAAGTGGTTTGAAAACACATTATTTTGCATGTGCAGAAGGGGCCTTGTAGTCTGATATGGTTCGGAGGAGTTTCTGGATTTTAGTTCTACTCAAGTTTGAAATACTTGTTAATGTTTAACTGGTTATTCTATGTGGAGATTTAATTATCTTTTTATTTTTCCTGACAGCTGGGAGTTGACGTTTTCGAACTGTGTGTGCATTTGTAAAAAATATATATATTTGTAGTTACAGCTGGAGCTCATGTGGTCAAATTGTGTCTGATTTAACCTTTTTTTTTTAAAAAAATGCCAGCATGTTCGTTCTTTCTTTCTTTCTTTCTTTCTTTCTTTCTTTCTTTCTTTCTTTCTTTCTTTCTTTCTTTCTTTCTTTCTTTCTTTCTTTCTTTCTTTCTTTCTTTCTTTCTTTCTTTCTTTCTTTCTTTCTTTCTTTCTCAGTCTTATAGACCGCCCAACCCCCAAAGGGCTCTGGGCGGTGAACAACATAAAATAACAATTACATAATGGACTGTAGAAATGCTTTGTTTCAAAAGGGGGGTGTCAGTTATGGTGAGATTTTAACCTGCATATTTTGCTTCTTGATGGGAGATGATTTAGCTGTTTTTTTTCTGGTATATAGCTGATGGTTTATGATTTGCTTATAACCTACTAGGACATTCCCTCAATGTTTGTTTCCTTTTTGGTCTTTCACACGTCACAGGTTTATCTCGCTGCAACAGGCTTAACGTTTGCACAGCTTGCTCCAGCTGCAAAGTTTTGATTGCCTTGACCCAGAATTTTTGGGGACACTTGTGACTGCCACTCTTAGCGTGCGATCGCTGTACATTTCCAGCTCTACGTCTCAGCTTCTTTGGTCAACAAGTTGTGACCCATCCATCGCCAGAGTATCAGTCCCCACTTGGGCAGGCTCTGAAAGTGGAGGTAGAGGCATCACTGTCTTCATTTATACCCCACCTTTCTCCTGAACGGGCGCCTACAATGGTTTACATCATTTTCCTCTCCACTGTTCTGTTCTTACTACAACTGTGTGAGTCAGTTTGCAAATACAGACGATACAGGTCTATAAAAACTAGGACAAAGAGGCTTAGAGACAGCTTCTACTCTACAGCTGTGGCTATGCTGAGCTCTGTGGCTTCGTGTTGATGTGCTTGGGGCTGTGTTGGGATGGGTGGAGGAAGGGGAAAGTGAGGATGGGGTATGAGTCTGAAATTGTGTGCATCGAGGAATGCTGCTGTAAATTTCGTTGTGCGTGCACAATGACAATAAAATGCTTATGCTTATGCTTAAATCTCCAACCTGGGTTGTTTCCCGGAACTATGGCTAATCTTCATACTCCAGAGATTAATTCCACTGAAGGAAATGGCGGGGTTTGTTTGTTTGTTGGATTGATTGATTGTTTTTTGATAGTGCCGAAGGATAATTTTATTTGGTTTTCTGTATACTGGTTTTCTGTATACTGATAGCCATTTTTTACACGGAACGTTTTGAGAAAGAAGCCTTCAAAACAGCACCCAGGAAACCTGCAACTTGGTTCCGATTTGTGGATGACACTTTCACAATCTGGAGCCATGGTGAGGAGGAGCTGCGGAACTTTCTGAACCACCTTAACAGCAGCCCGGATTTGTTTTAATCGGGATGAACTGGACTATACATCCCAGGGACGCTCCATCCTCCACACAACCCAGTGGTGGGTTAAAATCGAAGCCAAACTTAGTGAATTGGGCATTTCCTTGGAGGACCTGCTAATGTTAACAGAGCAGGAGGTCTATGGGGCTATCAAGAAGAAACTTTTTGATAGAGAGTTCCAACAGATGCTAGAGGAAGCTAATAAAACCTGTTCCCCGATCTCTCTGGGAATACCCATGGATGGATTAATTGTAGCCCAGTACCTTTATCTCCTGGTTGAGGCCCGGTGGCGTAGAGCAATCACCTTAGCTAGGTGTAATGCCCTGCCTTCTTCCTTTAGCCTTGGACGCCACCTTGGAATTCCACATAAAGAAAGGAAATGCCCGTGTGGCATGGGTTCTGTGGAAACAGCATCTCATATGCTGTTGAATTGTCCTTTTTATGAGATAGATAGGAAGAAGCACATAATCCCCTTCCTGCATGGAAGTGAAGGCATTACAGATAAACAGAAGGTTATATATCTTTTAAACAGCCACAACTACGAGCTGTTGGAAACGGTGGCTAAATTTTTAAATGGTGTTATTTTAGCTCGCCAGAAGTTGTAGAGGCTGTTGTTATCTTGCAATGCCAATGTTAAACTATTTATATGCCATTAAAGGTATTTGAAATTGAAATTGAACAGCATCCACCCAAACATACAATTTACCATGGAAACTGAAAAAGAAGGGAAACTGCCTTTTCTAGATGTCTTGGTCTTTTGCAGACCCAACCACCAACTGGGCCACACAGTATACAGAAAACCAACACACACGGACCGGTATCTACATAAAAACTCCAATCATCATCCACAACAGAAAAGGGGCATAATCAAAACTCTGACAGATCGTGCAAAACGAATTTGTGAACCTCATCTCCTCCCTGATGAAATCAACCATCTAAACTGGGCTCTGCAGGCTAATGACTAGTCTCCTACAGAAATCAGAAGAGCTATAAGACCAAGAAAACCCAGAGAACTGAGGAGAAACAGCCCACCACAGGAAAAATATTTCTACCATACATCATGTTCAGAGAACACATCCAGCCTGTGTTGCGGCAGCTGCATTGGCTTCCGGTTGAATTCCGAATCATCTTCAAGGTGTGGGTTTTGACCTTCAAGGCTTTGCGCGGCCTGGGACCCTCGTACCTTCGGGACCGCATCACCCCATTTGCCATCCCAATTCATTTCCTGCGTTCTGCAGAGGCCAACCTACTGGTGATCCCCGGCCCCTCTATGATGCGGCTGGCCTCCACGCGGGCCAGGACGTTTACGGCACTGGCCCCGGCCTGGTGGAACACCCCTCCTCCAGCTGTCCGGGCCCTGCGGGACCTGGGTGAGTTCCGCAGGGCCTGCAAGACTGTGTTGTTCCACCGGGCCTTTGGAGTGTCCAGCTGCTGGAGCGTTGCCCCCTCACTGCTCTGTGCCTGGGACGAGGATTTATCAAAGGTCCCCTCATATTGAGGGAACTACCGCTACATGGGGGAAGGTTTTAGTGAGGTTGGACGCCTCTTGTTATTATGTATTATGGTTATTCGCTGTTTTTATGAGTTTTAAGGTATTTTATGGGATGGAGCTTATGTATTTATATTTGTATGACCGCTCCTGTTGATGTTTAAATAATGTTGTTCACCGCCCGGAGCCCTTCGGGGATCGGGCGGTATATAAATTTAAGAAATAAATAAAATAAATAAATAAATAAAAAATAAAGGGAATCACAGATCAAATAGGGAAACTGATGAAAAAGCATTACCTACAAACCATCTTCAAACCCACCAGGAAAATACAACCAAATGCTAAACAGCAAAGGACGAGAAGGGACCCCCTGCTTCTGCAGGGAGTATGCTCATACCCTGTAGCTGTGGAAAGGTCTATATAGGAACCACAAAACACAGCATTCAGACCCGTATTAAGGAACATGAAAGACACTGTCGGCTTAACCATCCTGAAGAATCTGCAGTTGCAGAACATGTGTTAAAGAAAACTGGACATAATATTTTATTTGAAAACACTGAAATTCTGGAGAATTCAGAAGCCTACTATGTCAGACTGCACAGGGAGGCCATTGAAATTCACAAACACCAGGACAACTTCAATAAGAAAGAGGAGATGTTAAAAATTAGCAAAACGTGGCTCCCAGTACTTAAAAAATGGACTGATAATCCCACCCGCAATACAATGCACTCAACCACACCTTTGCATAGCAAGTTCCACCCAAACACTTAATGATTGGTTCCCCACCCTGGGACATGGACAATATACCACACTAAACTTTCCCTTCTCACCTAGACACAGTGTGAAACAGACTTTTCTCTGTGATACACCTCTGAAGATGCCAGCCACAGATGCAGGCAAAACGTTAGGAACAAAATCCACCAGACCACGGCCACACAGCCAGGAAAACCCACCAGAACCACTTTCCTGGATTCTTTCTCCTCTAGATGAAATGTGCCTCTCTTCACTTTTAATGAACTTAGGGCCATTCTGCACAACACAAATAAAAAAATCTTCAAGGCAGAGATAAAAGTATTTTGGGGAAGAGTTCTGCACAGCTTTTCTCTCAAAACATTTCATTTGGAAACACTAAACTAGCGATTTTTTTGCCAAAATGTTTTGAAATGTCTCCTGCTTGCTGTGTGGAGAGCAGGAAACATTTTATTTCTCCCGCCCAATTCCAAATCTCTCACTTCCGTTTTCTGTGCTGCTCATCGCCTGCCATTATCTGCCGCTTCAGTGATTTTCCGTGCTGTCCATCATTTGCTGAAGTTTCCCAGGGAGGGACATTTACTCAAAGCCCAGGTCACTGTAGGAAAGCATTCCCTGGAAACGAAACATTTGAAAAACACCTGGGTTGGGAAAGAATGCGTGTGTATATGCACACAGATATCATGTACTTGCAGAGGCGTACCAGGGTTAAATGGCGCCCGGAGACAAATTGTCTCCAGGATGCCCCCCCAAGGTTCTGCCCCAAGGTTCTGCCCCACCCCAACGGCTCTGCCCCTGATGCCCCCAGTCTCCACCCCCACTGCCCTCGACTCCGCCCATGTCACCATGGACATGGGCAAGGTCTAAGGTGCCCATCTCCCCCCAGACTCCCCCTGCTGGCTGGGCTCCCAGCCGGCAGCCTGCAGTCTCTTCTGACCTCCCCTCTGGGCAGGCCAGAAGAGACTGCAGTCCCAGCCTCGGAGACCTGTTTTTATAAGCACTGAGGCCAGGAAGTGGGGCTTGGGGAGCAGGAAGGGGTGGGACTTCCTGCTCCCAAAGCCCCACCCCCAGCCTCAGTGCTTATAAAAGGCCAAGGCCGGTACTCCAAGGCCGGTACTGCAGTCTCTTCTGGCCTGCCCAGAGGGGAGGTCAGAAGAGACTGCAGGCTGCTGGCTGGGAGCCCAGCCAGCGGGGGGGGGGAGTCCAGGGTGGGGTCAAGGCATGTGAAAACGATGAGGCAGCAGGACTTCCTGGTCACGTGGGGGGCTGATTTTGTGCCCCCACGTGACCAGAACAGTGACGCCAGGGACAAGGGGTACCCCTTGTCCCTAAGTAGATACGCCACTGTGTACTTGTTAAACCAAAGGTTGGTGGGTTTAGAGTGGAGTAACAATCTTATGCAGGGCATAGGATGGCTAAAGCTCAGGGCGCCAGCCCGCCCCTCCCCCTGGCACCATCAAGTCATGAATGCAAGAGAGATAGTTGACGGATAGTCCTAAGTATTCCTCTCTTACCTATTTTTCTTCAGTGATTGACAGTTCTCCACTGAATGGATTAAAGCCAAGTTTGAGTCTGGTCTGTTTATATACACATATACCCAGCCGGGTGGAAATATTGGCTAAAGAAAAAAGGAACACAAATAGGAAGTTAAGAGAGAAGCTGTTTTCCAGTCGAGCTCAGGGGAACTCCCCAAATGTCAAGGAAAAGGTTTATTTCTTTCATTCAGATTTGTGTGTTCCTTGATAACTGAAGCTGTTGTGTGGAACAATGGCTCCCCCGGCCTATCTGCTTGTCGATTAACATTAAGAAACGGAGGTGATAAGATGAAAGGTGGAACACATGTAGTTCTGTGATTATCAAGTCCACACCCTTTCCTGGCTTTCCGCCCATCGCCCCAAGGGTGTTGAGCAGCTGCAGGTGGATTCTGAGAATAGGACGTGCCAGAGGTGAAGGGAGTTTCACCCTTTCCTTACCTGCCATTAGCCCCACTCTGCAATGACCTGTTCCCAGTGGTGTAGCTAGAGAAAATGGAGCCCGGGACAAAATCTGAGTTTTGCGCCCCCCCCATATGGGCAGCATCCCTCCCCCACCACGACCAAACAACATTTTTTGCACCAAGTCATCTCAAAGTCACCATCACATTATAGAACATGCCCCAACACACAAATCTGAACACACCCAGGGCTCCCTAGTTTAATCAACATTGAAAGTGATGCTATTTTTTGAAGGGGGGGGGGGAATCCACCCTGAAACAGCATCACTTTTAATGTTGTTTAAACTAGGGAGCCCAGATTCTCCTTTTAAATCCACCTTAAAGAGAGACTCTGGGCTCTCTAGTTTAAACAACATTGAAAGTGATGCTGTTTCAGGGTAGATTTCCCACCCATCCACCCCAAACAGCATCATTGCCAATGTTGGTTGTTGTGGGTTTTCTGGGCTGTGTGGCTGTGGTCTGGTAGATCTTGTTCCTAATGTTTCATCTGCATCTGTGCCTGGTATCTTCAGAGGTGTATCACAGAGAGAAGTCTGTTATACACTGTGTTCAGACTTCTCTTATAACAGACTTCTCCTTGTGATACACCTCTGAAGATGTCAGCCACAGATGCAGGTGAAACGTTAGGAACAAGATCTATCAGACCATGGCCACACAACCTGTAAAACCCACAACAACCAGTTGAATCTGGTTGTGAAAGCCTTCAACAATACTTTCAATGTTTTTTTTTAATCTAGGGAGCCCAGATTCTCCCTTTAAATCCACTCCAAAGGGGCTGGATTTAAAGAGAGAATCCGGGGAAAATTTGAGAGTGCCTGTCAGGAGAGCAATGTTTAAGCTAGCAGTACCAAAATTTTAGGCTATCTTTAGGAGACTATCCTGATTATACCACCCAGGTTTAGTGAAGTTCGGTTTAGGGGGTCCAAAGTTATGGACCTTCAAAAGGGTAGCCCCATCTACCATTAGCTCCCATTGGAAACAATGGAGGATGGGGTCACCCCCTTTGAGTCACCTGATGATAGCCTGAAATTTTGGTGCCACTAGCCTAAAAACTGCGCCCCCTGCAGGCCAAAATTGAAAAGAACAGTAAAAAATACAGAAAGCCACAAACGAGCCTGCAATTTTTGCGCCCACCACAAGGTGGCGCCTGGGGCACTTGTCCCCAGATGTCCCCATGGTAGCTACGCCTGTGCCTGTTCCAGGAGAGTTGCCCCTGCCAAGGAACAAAACAGGCCCCTCTTTCTCCCTCTCCAAAAGTAATAACAGCTTGAGGGGAGTGGTGGGATCCAAAAATTTTAGTAACAGGTTCCCATGGTGGTGGGATTCAAACTGGCGTAGCGCCAATGCGGCTGGGCGGGGCACGACAGGGGCATGGCTGGGCATTCCGGGGGTGGGGCATTCCTGGGCGGGGCTGTGACAAGGACTCAGCCGCTGCGCCGGTCCTTGGGCAGGAAACGAATGCACGCAGGCGCAGGCTGCCACGCACGCCGGTGCACCTCCTGCTGGACTGCTTCAAGCTCTGCGCGCCGCTGCTGAGAGGAGGGGCGTAACTAAGGCAAAAACCACGTGGCAAAATCACCCATTAGTAACCCCCTCTTGGCACACACAAATAATTAGTGACCTACTCTCGGGAACCTGTGAGAACCTGCTGGATCCCACCTCTGCTTGAGGGGGGATCCACTGAACCACACAGGGTATAATAAACCCACTTCAGCTCCACGCTCGTCTAAATCTGGGGTATAAGGTGCATCATAGACAGTGACTCATTTGGCGCCCCTGTGTCGGGAAATTTCTGGAGATTTAGGGGCAGAGCTGTTCACATCTACTTTGGCCTTTGGCATCTCTGTTCATTCAGTTTCAACCCCCACCCCCCTTCTCTAACACCCCCATCACATACATGTGAAAATATTTAATTCCTAGAGACTGGAGGCAAGGCCTTAAAACCTAACATAATATCGTGCATGTCTTGGCACACTGAGGAGATTTTTAAAAGCCATCTCGGAGACACCTTCTCAAAAGGCAAGATACATTGAGTTTGTTATACATCACCTAGCACAGAGGTGGGATCCAGCAGGTTCTCACAGGTTCCCGAGAGTAGGTTACTAATTATTTGTGTGTGCTGAGAGGGGGTTACTAATTGGCGATTTTGCCACGTGATTTTTGCCTTAGTTACACCCCTCCTCTCAGCAGTAGCGAGCAGAACTTGAAGCAGTCTAGCAGGAGGTGCACTGGTGGGCGTGGCAGCCTGCGCCTGCATGCATACTCGTTTCCCACCCAAGGACCGGTGCAGTGGCTGCGTCCTTGCCACAGCCCCGCCCAGGAATGCCCCACCCCCGGAATGCCCCGCCCAGCCCCATTGGCGCTACGCCACAGTTTGAATCCCACCACCATGGAAACCTGTTACTAAAATTTTTGGATCCCACCACTGACCTAGCATGGTATCTGTGGTTAAGAGAGGTGGACTCTAATCTGGAGAATTAGGTTTGATTCCCTACTCCTCCACATTAGCAGCAGACTCTAATCTGGTGAACCAGGTTTGATTCCCCACTCCTCCACATGAAGTCTGCTGGGTGACCTTGGGCTAGTCATAGTTCTCACAGAACTCTCTCAGCCCCATTTACCTCACGTGTCTGTTGTGGGGAGGGGAAGAGAAGGTGATTGTAAGCTGCTCGGAGATTCCTTAAAGGTTGAGAAAAGTGGGGTATAAAAACCAACTCTTCTTTTCAATTGAATATCCAACTTTATTCAAGTTTTCCTTCTCCTCTGTGCTGTATCTGGGCAGGGTTGCTGTATGGGATGGATTTGGAGGTGGGCGCCCTAATTTATGAGCTTAGCAGAGCATTCCCCTTCCACAGGTTCTAGCTGCTGGTGATGGAAAGTCAAGTCACGACTTATGGCTACCTTGATGGGCTTTCAAGGCAAGAGATGAACATTGTCTGCCTCTGTGTAGCAACCTTATGCTTCCTTGGCATCTCCCATCCCAGTACTAACTGGATTTGATCCTGCTTAGCTTCCAAGATCTGACGAAACTGGATTAGCCCAGCAAGCTCTGTCAAGCACAGTGGAACTTACCTCTGAGTCATAAGCACACAGTGATTTGGTATGATTTGGAGGTGGAGTCTCAGGTTTGGAGAGGAGAGATGTGATGCCAAAATACTTGGGGTACCACACTCTGTACCATATGCTGTACTATGCTTAGAAACTGGTCAGAACCTACTTGAAACAAGAGCATGGCTGAATACATTCAAGTATTGGATCAAACTATGTTTTAACTCTGATGAGCGCAGTTTAACATGTATTGTGCACCCAGACCTATTTGCCTCTGAATGGTATCAACTTCTTACATCAAAAATCTACTCTCTAGGTTTAATACTTGAAGATCTCTGTATGCGGTCACCCAGAGAGATTCTGGAAACCTTAAAAAGCAGACTTCTAGAAGAGGAATACCATATCTTGTTGGGCCAAGCAAATAAATCATGCTCACCCCTTTCTGCCGGAATAGTACCAGAACAGGGGCACATAGCCAAATATCTTGAACTATTAACTGAACCCCAACAGAGATGGATTATCACAAGGAACAGATGCAATACTTTTCCATCGGCCATTACAAAGGGTCTCTACCTATCTATCCCTCTCCAGGATCGGGTCTGTCCACACTGTAAAAACCAAGTGGAGACTCTTGCTCACATTATACTTGACTGTCCGAGATATGTGGGTATTAGGAATTTCTCTCCTGGTCGGGTCTTAGACAAATCTGAAAGAGACTCTAACAACTCTGTTGTGGAGCTTTTGTTAAATAACACAGAGGCCATGTTCTTGGAAAAAGTAGCAAAATTTCTTTTACAAGTGACAGAATTTTCTAAGTAACGTCCAATGCTAGATACAGTTTATCTGTCTGTGTTTTGAATGTACTTTTAATTTGTACTTCAGAAATGTCTGTAACGCTCTGGAGCCTATTTTAATATGCCTAATAAAGGTTGTTGTATTGTATTGTGATGCCACTGTAGGACTTCCATTTATCCCAGACTCTATGATATACTAAAGAGTTAGTCCTCCTGAGCTGCCATTCTTCCAGGGAAACTGATTACTGGAGATCAGTTGTAATTCTGAAAGAATTCTGGACCCCCAGGTGGGGGTTGGTAATCATGGTTGTATGTTTATCTATGGACCTGATGGGGTAGGGTGGGATGGTATGAGAGCCACGTGCTGAAAGTTTATTCTGTGTTTTCATTTGATGTTGACATTGCCACCTGAAAGAGCACCCCCGCCCCATAAAACTATTCAGTTACTATCACCCGCAGGGCTACTGATGCAAATTCATTTACGTTAAAGACAGCTGTGAAACACCCACCGGCTGCGGTTGCCTCTGCAGGTGGGATGGGTGGAGCCAAGGTGACCGCTTCCGCTTAACTGAGGGTGGAAGCGAAGCCTGGGCCATGTTGGGCAAGGGCTGACCTCACCAGGAGGGGAGGGCGGATTGACCCTTTAAAGGGGAAAGCCCTCCTTTGTTCTGGCCATGTGCTTCGGCCAGCCGGCGGTTTGCCCATCCACCTCTCCCTGGGTCTATTCGGTTGTTGCATATTTCTGTCATAGCCGTTCGGCGGTGGCACATGGGTAATGATCTGGAAGTGCCGATGGCGGCAAAGAACTAGCCGCCCTGCCGAACCGGCAAATGGGGATCACCTCTCTTGCCAGGGCGTCCAGCCCGGCAGAGCCTTCAAGAGGCGAAGTCCAATACAGGGCATCCGCCCGTTGGAGCTTAAGCTATGAAACGAACAGGCTAGATCAAGACCCATGCCCTACGCCTCACGCTTCTGTTTGATTGGCTAATGGTAGCTCACGGCCAAAATGTTTATCAACAAAAGAGTCCAGTGTGGTTATTGGAGAAAGGTCGCAGGTGGTTCCCACCCTCCAGAAGGCAAAAAAAGCAGCTGTGAAACACCCACCGGCTGCAGTTTGCCTCTGCAGGTGGGATGGGTGGAGAAACCAAAGGTGACCGCTTCAAGCAACTGAGGGTGGAAGCCAGAGCCTGGAGCCATGTTGGGCAAGGGCTGAGCCTCACCAGGAGGGAGGCGGATTGACCCTTTAAAGGGGAAAGCCCTCCTTTGTTCTGGCCATGTGCTTGACCAGCCGTGATTTTATCCACCTCTCCCTGAGTCTATTAGGTTGTTGCATATTTCTGTCATAGCTTACGTTCGAGGTGGCACATAGGTAATGATCTGGAAGTGCGATGGCGGCAAAGAACTAGCCGCCCTGCCGAACCGGCAAATGGGGATCACCTCTTGCCAGGGCGTCCGCCCGGCAGAGCCCTTCAGAGGAGCGAAGTCCAATACAGGGCATCCGCCCGTTGGAGCTTCGCTATGAAACAGACAGGCTAGATCAAGACCCATGCTACGCCTCACGCTTCTGTTTTGATTGGCTAATAAAATGGCTACGGCCAAAATGTTTATCCCAGCAAAGAGTCCAGTGTGGTTATTGGAGAAGATTCACCCAGGTGGTTCCCACCCTCAGAAGGCAAAAAGCAGAAAACTATTTGAAAACTTGGGTGCTGTGTGGTTTCCGGGCTGTATGGCCGTGTTCTAGCAGCATTCTCTCCTGACGTTTCGCCTGCATCTGTGGCTGGCATCTTCAGAGGATCATTGAGTTTGTTATACATCCTCTGAAGATGCCAGCCGATACAGCGTCGAATACTAAATGCAACATGGCCTAACACAAAATATTCAACCGTGAAAGCCTTCGAGCAATATATTTGAAAACTTGGGTGCTGTGTGGTTTCCGGGCTGTATGGCCGTGTTCTAGCAGCATTCTCTCCTGACGTTTCGCCTGCATCTGTGGCTGGCATCTTCAGAGGATCATTGAGTTTGTTATACATCCTCTGAAGATGCCAGCCACAGATGGCATTAAACCGCCAGCTTTCGAAAATACAGCTAAATATTCAACCCATTAAAGCCTTGACAATATGTTGAAAACTTGTCCTCGATGCTATTAAAAAACACCATCTCTTTGCAACTGGCCCAAAGAGGGGAAAACCTAGCCCTGTCAGTGAGAAACTGGCCAGTTGGTCATCACAGGTGTGAATCCTGTGCAAAACTGTGGCTTTGTGCTACACTGTAATGCCCAGCCTGATATGAGTCGTGGCATCGGGAATCTGCCTTCAGGCAGGATCTGTCCTGGGGGCAACCTTTCTGCCCTTTTCTGGATAAACCAGGAGGCCTGGTCTTCAGACTCAACAGAAGAAGAATGCATAGAAGTCTTTTCTGGTTTTCATACCGGTTTATTAATGGGAGAAAAAGTGAATGAAAGAGAGGGGAAAAGTCAGGAGGTCTGTGGAAGGAAAGGTTGAGATCCATTCAGGGCCATCACTCTTGAGACAGCTTCTTCCCATGACTGCTGGTGTTCGGGGCTGGGTGTTCGGGGCTGCACAGCACCTTGTCAAGGGTAAAAACGATGCTGGCAGAATAAAGCCCAACCCGCAGTGGCAAAGAGCACGTTGTAGCTGTGCCGCAGCCCCTGGCTGCGAAGAGGGAGGGTTGACCGGCTGCAGAAGGACAAGAACAACAATCAGCAATAGAGTTGAGAAATTCTTGGAGATTTGGCAACTCCGGGTTGAGAAATTCCAGGTTGGAACCTGGGGAGGCCTGAATTCGGGGAGCGGAGAACTTCAGTGGCAACTTTCCTTATATGTCGCATGGTTGCACAAACACCGTATTGGTGTCACTCAGTTCAGGCAGCCGCCAGCAGGGGGAGCTCCTGCAGGCGGCTCAGTTCTGCATAGTGGGGTATCATGCAACGGAGTCCACCTTTCTAAGCAGCCATTTTCCCCCCGGGGGACTGTTCTCTGTCTTGTAGAGATCAGCTGAAATTCCAGGCCACCCCTCCCTCCCCTCCCTCTACCTCTGCTAGAGTGGGTGGGCCATGTCCAGAGACATGGACATGGCTCTCCCTCCCTTGCATGCCACCCCTCCCTCCCCTCCCTCTCCCTCCACTAGGGTGGGTGGGCCATGTCCAGATGCCGGATGACTTTGGGTTGTCTATGGAGAGAATTAAGGGTAGGAAAATTACTGATCCTTCAGTTCTCCTGGGTGGCAGAAGAGAGGAGGGTAGTCAATAGTTGAGTTTTGAGTTCGAGGCTCAGTTCCTGGAGCCCCCTGGGAGCCAACCTGTTGAACAAATGAGCCTTACCTATGTTCACTGTCCCTGACACGAAGACGCAGTGATTGTCTGCTCCTGTGCAGGTCAGAGTCTCATTCCCTTCACAGTGGTTAGACTCAAGGGCCAAACAGACTGGGCATCGCAGCCCATTGGGGTTGAGATTCGCTGGTGGCACTGGAGAAAGAGATCCACAGACCAAAATTAGCTGAGCAAATCCCCAGAGCACGTGCCGCAGGAAACAAATTCCTTCAATAATTTAATTTATATTTATATTTTACTGATTAGATTTATAGGCCGCCTCATCCCCGAAGGGCTCGATTACAGCTGCCTCTACAGCAGTGGTGGCAAACCTGTGGCACGGGTGCCAGAGATGGCCCTCAGAGCCCTCTCTGTGGGCACACATGCACAGAGTTTGTCATGTGAGGGGGAAATCCCCCCCCCCCCACACACACATCTAGGTTGGCCTGGGCCATTTGACTTGATGGGTGTGCATCTCAGCGAGCAGGGAGGCTGGTGGGCCTGTTGCCTGTGCTCCAGGTGGCTGCTGCCTGGGGGAGAGGGGACAGAGGCAGCAGAGATGCTAGAGAGGTGCACAGCAGCGCATGTGGGACTTGCTGGAGGCTACAGCAGGCTGGCCCCTGCTCGAGGGGGTTATTCAGGTTAAATTGGGACTAATTGTCATAATGGGTAAGATTGTCAACTAGGGATTTGGAAAACTGGATATTTGAGGATGGGGCCTTGGAGTAGGGTTGGCAGGTCTCTCCATGCCACCAGCAAGGGATTGGGTGTGGGGGATAGTGTTGCCAGATCCAGGTTGGGAAACCCCTGGAGATTTGGGGGGCGGAGCCTGGAAAGACAGAGGGACGCAATGTCAAACAGTCCACCCTCCAAAACAGCCATTTTTCTTTCAGGGAACTGATCTCTGTAGTCTGAAGAGGAGCTGCAATTCCAAGGGATCACCAGGTCCCATCCAGAGGCCAGCATTCCTACCTGGGATAATGGGGTTTAAGGATGGGAGGTACCTTGGTAAGGTATAATGCTAGGCAACCCACCTTCAGAGCAGCCATTTATCCAGAAGTGGAATGAATGAATGAATGAATGAATGAATGAATGAATGAATGAATGAATGAATGAATGAATGACAGCCCTTTACAGCCCTGGCCCTGCCTGAGCAGAACACTTACCACCAGCTATATCGGGGCCCTCGCGGGGATCTTGGAGAGTTCATTGGGGGAGCTTGCTCAAGATGGCTGGTGTTCCACCCGGCGTTTGGAGGGCGGCACGCTGATGTCGCCCTCCCCTCCCTTACTTTTACACTATGGGCCCTTAATTTCTATGGGGCCCTCAGCTCTCTGGGTTTGTTTGTTTTCCAGGGTGGGTTTATTACGTTTTCTGAAGTTTTATGCTGGATGCGCTGTAATTTTTGTTTAATTCACTGCACTGTTTTAGTGGGTTTTAATGTGATTGTTTATTATTATGTTGTTCACCGCCCAAACCCTTCCGAGAGGCGGTATATGAAACTGATTATAGATGAATGAATGAATGAATGAATGAATGAATGAATGAATGAATGAATGAATGAATGAATGAATGAATGAATGGTTTTAATTGGACTTTAATGTAGTTGTTTATTGTGTATGTTGTTCACGCCCAAGGAGCCCCTTGGGAGAAATTATATAAGCAATTATGAATGAATGAATGAATGAATGAATGAATGAATGAATGAATGAATGAATGAATGAATGAATGAATGAATGAAATGGGATAGCCAAGGTTGGGTACTGTGGAACTACTCGGGGTGGGGTGTGTGCAAATGGGATTGTTCCTTACAGTTCAGGGCCCACTGGTTGCAGAGGTCGTCCTGGCAGCATCTGGAAAAGCTCCGGATGTGGACTCCGGCCCCGGTGCTGAGGCTTATGGAGCCAGCGTAGCAATCGTCAGCAGCGACGCAGGACTTGAGGGTTTCCGTGGTGTCGCCTCCGCCTGCAGAAGACAAAGCAGCCCTTGGGAGAGACAGGTTGGAGCACAGATGAAAAAGAAGTGTTGCCAAAACTGGCTGTTTGTCCAAATGTTCTCCCCCAGCCCCAGAGATATTATACCGTATATACTCGCGCATAAGCCGAGGTTTTCAGCTCATTTTCCGGACTGAAAAATGCTCCCCTTGGCTTATACGTGAGTCACGGAGGCTGCCCAGCTGGCTGGGGAAGAGGGGAGATCTTCCCCTCTTCCCCAGCCAGCCGAGAGACCTCCATGCAGGAGAGGAGCCCAAGCCATGCCTTGAGCCCTGGGGGGGGGGGGGCAGTATCCAAATCCAATAAACTAAACTAACTAAGCTGCTGCATTTTCCACCCTCGGCTTATACACGAGTCGATGAGTTTCCCCAGGTTTTGGTGGTAAATATAGGTGCCTCGGCTTATACACGGGTTGGCTTGTACACGAGTATATACGGTAATTGAAATTATTGCCTCGTGTTCTTTGTGAGGAGCTGCTATGAGATCCAGCCATTCTGCTTATGATTAACAACTCCAGAATGGGGAATTCCTGAAGGGTTGCAGACAGTGCTTCTAGAGGAGGGAGTCTAGGAAGGGATTTCACTTATAATCTATGGTATTCCATAGAGTCTGCCTTCTGAAACTGCCATTTCCTCCAGAGGAAAAGATCTCTGCAATCTGTTGTAATTCTGGGAGAACCCTGGAGGTAATTCTGGAGGTTGGCAACATGGCTTCTGCACGTAACTGAAGAGGGTGGGTTGCTTGGCTGCTGTTTCTTATTATGCCCATCATGCTAGAGCAGTGGTTCTCAACCTTCCTAATGCCACGACCCCTTAATACAGTCCCTCATGTTGTAGTGACCCCAACCCTTCGGGGGAGGGCGGTTTATAAATATAACAATAAATAAATAAATAAATAAATAAATAAATAAATAAATAAACCCTAATTATCCATTTTACAGATGGAGAACACTGATACAGAGAGTCTTAGGCAACCCTGTGAAAGGGTCATTCGACCCCCAATGGGGCCCCGATCCCCAGGTTGAGAACTACTGTGCTAGAGTGTTCTAAATAAAGAGAGAGAGATGACAAAGACAGACAAATAGATAGACAGGTAGACAGATGGGTATATAGACAGATGGGTAGACCAGCAGACAGGAAGATAGCAGACAGATAGATAGATGAATAGACAGATGGACAGGTGGATGGACATTCAGATAGACAGACAGCCAGGTCTCTGTTAAAAGACTCACAGGAATGGGAAGAAAGGGGTGAACCAGACATAAGTTTGTTCGGGCTCTGTTTTGGTTTTGTAGTGGAGGATGCTTAGCTAGTCTCTGGAGATTTTTTTAAAAAAAATTAAAAGTTTCACTTTAAAAGTATGTTGCCAAGCTAGTCCATGACAGAGAATGTGGCAGAATGCACCTGCCTTCGTGGTCCTGATGGAGAGAAAGACCCGATATAAAAGAAATAAAGATCCTCGTGTGACTGTTCCCATGTAGCAAACGCAGCAGGGGAAAAAAAGGAGATACAATCTGGGAGAAGATACCCTTTTCTTTTGCAAGACAGAGCTCCAGTAACCTAGGAAATGCAGGGTCTTCACAGCACAGAACCTGCAAAGGGAATCTTCTGTAGTGATGGAGCACCGATGTCTCTGGCATCAGTGGAAAGCAAGCTCTTCTACTCCACCTGCTGGGCGAAGAAGGCATGCACTGTTGGTTTCTTTTTCTTTTGCTTACCCAAAATATTCTCCCCGATTAGGGTCAGGCAAGTGTCTTCATTTGGGCCGCAGGAGCGGGCCAAGCCGTTGCATCCTTCGCCAGGACTAATGCAAGTTTCGCAGGTCAGGCAAGATCCTGGGAGAGGAAAAGAGACGGCAAAATAAGGCAGGATTGGTATAGTCACCTCTAAAGTTGCCAGTTCCAAATTAGGAAATTCCTGGAGATCTAGGGGCAGAGGGACAGGTTTGGAAATGGGAGGGATCTCAGTGGAGTAAATACCTTAGACTCCACCCTCCAAAGCAGCCATTTTGATCAGGGGAAATTCTATCAGTAGTCTGGATTTCAACAGTAATCCTTATCATATTTTATGGATTGCCCCTATTTCAACTAAATTAACAGAGGGCCTTTCCCCACTTACCTTAAGTCCTGCGCTACTCTCCTCAAGTAGCGCAGGGTCCCCCTGCACTCCCCACGACAGGGGCGGCGACAGCGCAGCTGCCCCGATGCTGCCGCTGTCGTGCCCCCTCAGTGTGCGGCATCCCTGGCGCTGGAGAAAACAGCGCCTTTTGATGACCCCGTGCAGAGTGCGGGGTCATGGGGACGTGGGGACGCCCGGGCGTGTGGCATAGGGGGGGATCCTTGTGAGTGGGGAAACGCCCTAAGTTAACTAAAGGATAACATAGTCCCCCATTTGTTGGTGGATAGAGACACAAGGATTACTCAGGCAGTGGACAAGTGTCTCTCCACCATATTTTCCCAAAAGAAATAAAGGCTCCACATGTGCTGCTCCAGAAAATTAGATCAAAGGAGCTTGAAAGAAAGGAAGACAAGAAGTTGTGATTCTGAGAGATTTCCGGGACCCACCTGGAGGCTGGAGACCAAGGTCCAGTCATGGGGCAGCTCAGAGGTACAGCCTCCACTTTACATGCAGAAGGTCACAGATTCAATGGCCAACATCAGTTAAAAGGATCAGGAGGTAGGGAAACCATCTACCTAAACTTCTGATGTGCCCCAGCTAGTCAGAGCAGACAACAGCACTAACCTAGACTGGTCAAAATAGTGTGACAGTAGTGTGACAGTATAAGGCAGCTTTGTCTGTTCATCTGTATGTGTAACCTCTATCTGTGGGTTCTGTGGGGCAGAACTTGAAATGAGTTTGCCTCAACAAATTTAAAAAAACAAAATGGTTTACTTTCTTAACATATAACATCAACCATCAACATTTAACATCACACTTCAAGGTCCTGTTCAGGTTTCATTTCAAGTCCTTCTAGTTACAGTCTACTGATATTGCCAAGTCCAATTCTTCCTGCAAGTGGGTTGGCTCCTGAAGACTCCAAGGGCTTGGTGAACAGGATTCAACATGACGAAGGTTTCCAGGAGAACTCTCACCCATTACAAACACACACACAAAAAACACTTAACAAGGTATTAAGGGCTTATACAAATCAAGGTCCGAGTCTGGTAGCCTTGTCTCCTCCAAACTACATGAGCTCTGCAGCCTCCTGCTGCTTTGAGTCTCCACCCCTTTCTGGGTCAACCCATTCTGAGCATGGGGGTTACATATGCATGTCCGAAACAGGAAGAAGAGTTTGGATTTATACCCTGCCTTTCTCTGCTGTAAGGAGTCTCAGGGCAGCTTACAAACTCCTTTTCCTTCCTCAACCCACAATAAACACCTGGTGTGGTGGGGGAGACTGAAAGAGTTCTGAGACAACTGTGACTGGCCCATGGACACCCAGCAGGCTTCATGTGCAGGAATGGGGAAAGAAGAAGAAAAGTTTGGATTTATACCCTGCTTTTCTCAACCATAAGGAGTCTCAGAGCAGCTTACAAACTCCTTTCCCTTCCTCTCCCCACAGCAGACACCTTCTGAGGTAGATGGGACTGAGAGAGTTCAGAAAAATTGTGACTAGCCTAAGGTCAGTAAGTAAGTTTCACGTGGAGGAGTGGGGAAACAAATCTGGTTCGCCAGATCAGAGTCTTCCGCTCATGTGGAGTGGGGAATCAAACTGGCTTACCAGATTACTGGCTTTCCAGAAATGCTCTTAATCTGAGCAAATTCGTGCATATTAATTCAGGAGAAAATCGACCAAATATGTCTTACCTGAATATGAACTAATCTAAAGGCAAGGTATTTGGGCTTTTGGGGGGTATTTTTGGTGTTTTTTCACATTTTGGCCTGCAGGGGACGCATTGTTAAAAAAAAGCAGCACCAAAATTTCAGGGTATCATCCAGAGACTGTCCTGATGATACCAACCAGGTTTTGTGAAGTTTGGTTCAGGGGGGCCCCCATTCCCCATTGTTTGCAATGGGAGCTAACAGGAGATGGAGGGTCCATAGCTTTGGCCTCCCCTGTACCAAAATTCACCAAACTCTGGTGGTATCATCAGGACAGTATCTGGACGATACCCTGAAATTTTGGTGCTTCTAACTTTAAAAATGCACCCTCTGCAAGCCAAAAACACCAAAAAATCAGACGGACCCAATTTTTTCAGGTATATCCGAATATTCGGGTATATCCGAATATGTTATTTGTCTTACTCAGGCATACAGATAATTTTATTCCTGAATAAATCCGAATCCGAATTTTACTGAATTTCTAGGATATTGACCAAGCCTACTCAGATCTTCCTAGCAGCTGCATCCCCAAACATCCCCAAATGAGAAATCTCCTTTCTCATTTTTTAACTTGGCACTGTCCTCCGTTTCTGTACTCTTGATTTTACTTGCTGTGCAAGAGATTCTTTTAGCCTCTTCTGACTCCATCTTCTTGGTCATCGGGTCATTAATAAACTCCTCACTATTGACCTAATCCCTGATTATTTACTGGAAATGGGAGTTGGGAAAGGAAAATAATCTGGCTCATCAACAACTCACAGGTATCAAGGTGCGGAATGAAATGGCCTTTCAAATGCATATAAGCCATTAAAGACTTGGGTGGGATTTTCCACTGCTCTATACCTAACACAGAATTCTTGCTTTGAATTTTGTTGGGCTTTTTAAAGAACCAGATGTAATGCTCTCCTAGAAGCCTTGCTTAGGGGGAGATTTCAGCACTTGGCCGAGGAAGACTGACAGTGCCCTTATATTACCAGTACAATTGAGATTTTAAGAGGAGTTTGGATTTATATCTTGTCTTCCTCTCCTGTTCGGAAACTCAAGACAGCTTACAAACTCCTTTCCCTTTCTCTCCCCACAACAGACATTTTGTGAGGCAGGTGGGGCTGAGAGAGTTCTGAGAGAACTTTGACTAGCCCAAGGTTACTTTCGTGCGAATTCTAGGAACCACTTAATTTTGCCTCTGTTTTCTAGACTTCCTAAACCTGATGATTGTGCCTTAGTAAAATGCTTGCTTGTGGATAAAGATACCACCCTCTCATACAGGGGTGAAGTTCTATTGTATTGCTAGCAGAGTGCAGAAATCTCTGCTCAGGTACAGGTGATATACCAATACTCTGCATCATTTGCTTCCATGTTAGTTTTATTTATTTGTAATATCCCCGGTCAATGACTATAAATAGACTAAACTAAAAAACTCTTTTTTGTCTTTTTTGTTTCTTTTGTGTAATTTGTAGGCAACTGGTGCTCAAATAAATGTTGAGAAATGCACACTTTTTTGCAAGGGGGAAATGGTAGGCAAATCAAGGCTCTCGGGTTTGTTTCTCAAGTGGTGGAAGCACGCTGTCCAATAGAAGCATGCTGCAGAGCCAGCATGGGGTAGTGGTTACGAGTCGGTGGACTGTAATCTGGAAAACCCATTCCCCAACTCCTCCACCTGAGTGGTGGGCTCTTATCTGATGAACCAAATTTGTTTTCCCACTCCTCCATTCTTACTGGGTGACTTTGAGCTAGTCCCAGTTCTCTCTGAATTCTCTCAGCGCCACCTACCTGACAAAGTGTCCGTTGTGGGGAAAGGAATGGAAAGGAATGTATAAGCCCCTTCAAGTCTCCTTACAGAGGAGAAAGGAGAGTATAAAACTAAACTCTTCTTCTATCAAAAATGTGGCTATTGGAACGGATCCAGCAAGCCCTCCAGTTAGAGTTTTGGATCAAGCCTTAGAACAACAATGAGTGGGGGTCTCTGAGTGGCCACACTCAGTTAATTTACCTCATGGGGTTGTTTTGAGGACTAATGAGATACCTGCACTCTGACTAGGTTAATAATGTGATGGAGAGTAGTGCAAGAAACAGAGTCATCCCTCCTAACGGCCTGAGCCAATAGCCTCAAAAACAACCTCAGGTGTCCATAACATTCCCTCAGATTCATGAACCCCATACAGTGTGTCCACACACCATTGGGTATTTATTGATGTACTGATCGATTTTTATTGGTTTTATATGCTGCTCTTCCCCTCACGGGCTCAGAGCAGCTTTCAACATTTCACATACATCAAATCAAACCAAAATAGATTTTAAACTACAATAAAACCACAAATCAATGATTAAAACCCAATCGAAAATCGGATGGCAAACCCAAAGCCAAAAAGAAAAGGAGTGAGTAGGGGAGAGTAGATAATGGAGAGAACTGTAGCTGGCAGTGTGGTACAGTGGGTTAAGAGCAATGGTCTCTAATTTGGAGAACCAGGTTTGAGTCCCCTCTCTTCCACTTGAGTGGTGGGCTCTTAGCTAAGGAACTAGATTTTTCCCCCACCCCTACATTCCTGTTGGGTGACCTTGAGCTAGTTTTCCTCAGAGCTCTCTCAGCTCACAAGGTGTCTGTTGTGGGGAGAGGAAGAGAAAGGAGTTCATAAGCCACCTTGAGTCTCTTTACAGGAGAGAAAGGTAGGGTATAAATCCCAATTCTTATTCTTCAACCATATGCCTGGTGAAACAGCTCTACCTCACAAACCCTATGGAAATTAGACAGGATCTGGGACTCATTGGACAGAGAATTCCACCAGTTTGAGGCCAGGGTTGAAAAAGTCCTAGCACCAGCCAAGGCTAGCCAGATACCTTTTGGACCAAGGACCACCAGCAGATTGTCATTTGCTGAACACGATCTTTGGGGGACTTACCAGGAGAGATGGTCTCGGTATTACACTATTGCTATCATTCACAACTGCACGGGATTTTCCTCACAGGACAACCCAGATGAGAAAGACTGTTATAGCACATTGATAGTGCAATGTCCAACAATGTGTGGACACAGCTCTGGAGTCTGGATTCCCAACTACAACTGATGCCCTGCCCTTAACTCCAGGTATTTCCTCAGATAAGACAGAAATAGTATTGCCTGCAGAAGTCCAGTCAGGACTCACCTCTGCCCAGGAACATGACGAGGAACAGACTGAGTTGGACCAGGGCCTTCTCCATGGTGGCTGGAAGCAAGATCTCTGCAGAGAGCCCTTGCCGTTGAAGCAACGAACAGGACAAGAATATATAAGCCAGAGCAGTTACATAAGGGTGGGTGAATCAATAGGAGCTTGGTGTCGGGTTTGTGGCGTTAGAATGAGAGGCACTTAAACTCCTGGACAGCCCTTGTGCTTCCTTGACAGGTGATTCTCTTTGTCTATTGATTGCCTCAAGGAGCCCCTTTGTGCAACCATCTGGTTCTGTCCCATGGCCAAGGGAGCACAATTTTCATTCCCCCAGACCGCTCACATTTGGCAAGGAATCTGAGAGCCTTGAATTTCAACACATGGAATTACAAAGACTGCCCACGCTGCCTACCTGAACAGTAGCTTGCACCCCCTCCCCGCCCATAAGAACATAAGAACAAGCCAGCTGGATCAGACCAAAGTCCATCTAGTCCAGCTCTCTGCTACTCGCAGTGGCCCACCAGGTGCCTTTGGGAGCTCCCATGCAGGATGTAAAAGCAATGGCCTTCTGCGGCTGTTGCTCCCGAGCACCTGGACTGTTAAGGCATTTGCAATCTCAGATCAAGGAGGATCCAGATTGGTAGCCATAAATCGACTTTTCGTCCATAAATCTGTCCAAGCCCCTTTTCAAGCTATCCAGTTTAGTGGCCATCACCACCTCCTGTGGCAGCATATTCCAAACACCAATCACACGTTGCATGAAGAAGTGTTTCCTTTTGTTAGTCCTAATTCTTCCCCCCAGCATTTTCAATGCATGCCCCCTGGTTCTAGTATTGTGAGAAAGAGAGAAAAATTTATCTCTGTCAACATTTTCTACCCCGTGCATAATTTTATAGACTTCAATCATATCCCCCCTCAGACATTTCCTCTCCAAACTAAAGAGTCCCAAACGCTGCAGCCTCTCCTCATAAGGAAGGTGCTCCAGTCCCTCAATCATCCTCGTTGCCCTTCTCTGCAAAATTTTTTTTTTTTCGGTCTCTTTGATATCCTTTTTGAGATGTGGCGACCAGAACTAAACACAGTACTCCAAGTGCGGTCACACCACTGTTTTACATAAGGGCATGACAATCTTTGCAGTTTTATTCTCAATTCCTTTCCTAATGATCCCCAGCATAGAGTTTGCCTTTTTCACAGCTGCCATGCATTGAGTTCACATTCCCATGGAACTATCAACTAAGATGCCCAAATCCCTTTCCTGGTCTGTGACTGATAGCACTGACCCCTGTAGCGTGTATGTGAAGTTTGGATTTTTTTTGCCCCTATGTGCATCACTTTACAATAAAATGGCTTGCGGAGGAGTGGTCGCCACTCCCATTTTGAATGGATTAAATACCAATTATTTTCCACCTCAGGAAAGTCTCAGCTTGGTGGAGCACAGTAATATGAAGCCTCTCTATGTTTGTTTGTTTTTTTAATAATGTTCTTTACTAGAAAATTTTTAGGCAAAGTTACAGAGAATCAATAGATACAATAGATACAAAAAGGAAAGTTTAAAAAGCCTCAGTTTCAACCATCAAAATAATTGTATAATTTCTTGTCTTGTATGTGTAAAGTCTACATTTCTTTACTTTACGTTTATCATATCAAAATTTAATGAAAACCAAGGCTCAAGTAGAAGAAAAATATTTGAGGGTTAGGAAAGACCGAAAAAAGAAATAGTTATGAGGTTACATACCGTTGAAGTCACGGTATTATATTTCTCTGTTGGTTCAATTTGAATTAATTTCTAGCTTAATTCATTGTGACTTCACCTTCAGGAGCAGGTCGTAGCCTGCCTTTTCCTCAATTTCTATATAGAAATTGAGGAAAAGGCAGGCTACGACCTGCTCCTGAAGGTGAAGTCACAATGAATTAAGCTAGAAATTAACTAAAATTGAACTAATAGGAGAAACATAATCAAGTGTGACATGCCTCTCAACGGCATGTAACCTCATAACTATTTCTTTTTCAGGGTCTTTCTACATATTAAGTTAACTATATAATACCCAACCATGGTTACACTAGCCTGGAACACCTACAACAGTTTCCAGCAGTGGCGTAATGGCTAAGAGCAGTGGCTAAGAGCAGGTACACTCTGATCTGGAGGAACCTGGTTTGATTCCCAGATCTGCCGCTTGAGTTGTGGAGGCTTATCTGGGGAATTCAGATTAGCCTGTGCACTCCCACACAAGCCAGCTGGGTGACCTTGGGCTAGTCACAGCTTCTCGGAGCTCTCTCAGCCCCACCTACCTCACAGGGTGTTTGTTGTGAGGGGGGAAGGGCAAGGAGATTGTCAGCCCCTTTGAGTCTCCTTACAGCCCCTTTGAGTCTCCTTACAGGAGAGAAAAGGGGGATATAAATCCAACTCTTCTTCTTCTTCTTCTTCATTCCTTCTAAACTATATATATCAACTTTCCGTTAACCAAGCCTCTCTATGTTTGCAATGCACGTCATCCTGGCTCAGTTTGGGTGCTCAGTTGGGATATGCTGAGATACAGTTGCGACACGTGGTGCGCAAACACCAGATAGCTTCATCCTGCTCGAACCAGCTCCTTTATGGACTTCCCTGCGCAGGGCCTGGTTGCAGTGCCTTTGAAGTAGCTCAGGGACAGCTTCTGTAGAACACTGAGCCCATTGTTAGGAGCTGAAGCTGGAGAGAGCCCAGGGACTTGCTGGCAATTTGAGTTGTTTGTGAAAGGGAATTTGTCCCGAAGTGGGGTGCTTTAGGAAGAATGGTGGCAACGGACCATCAGCATCGTTTCTTCCATACAAGACTGGGAGGTCTCTTCAGGGATGAACTTTGACCAAGCGCTAATGTGAACTTGATATAAGAATCCCCCGACGGAGTTCCAAAGCATCCGCAATCAGAATCTGCAAGTCCTACAGCAGGGGCCCCAACCTTTTTGAGCCAACGGGCACCTTTGGGACGCTGACACGGCATGCAGTGCACAGCCACAAAATAGCCACTGTGGGATGGATGAGGAGCCAGCCACAAAATGGCTGGCACTCCTTACCTTCAGTCATCAGAAGATCCTGTGCTGTGGTGGCGGCTGCTGCTAAAGCAACATTTTAAAAAATCTGCACAGCCATCAAGTCTCCAACGGTGAATCAGAATCCTTGCTGGGCAAAAGTCCCACCCGGACCCACCCACTTTCTAAGAACACTCACACACCAGGAACGTAGGGATGGATTCCATGGTGCCCCCAATATCCATGCTGGGGACCCCGTCCTACACTATTGTTACCAGCAGAAAAATAGGAAAAATATTTTCCTGAGCCTGCCACCGAACTACACTGGCTAAGGATCAGAGCAAAGAGACCAGTGTTGTCCAAAAGCCTCCACAAGTCCTGGAAAGAACATGTATATACAAATGTGCTGATATTTCACATGGTTTCCTTCTTGCCTTTTCCCCCTTTTAAGTTGAATTTGTGATGTGCCTGCAGTTTAGGATGTTAGTTTAGTTAGGTTCTTCAGTTAGTTTAAGGTTTTGTTATTGTTAGATTTAAGAAAGCCATGCCAATAAGTATCTGTAAAGTCTTGCCCATAAGTATAAGTACATGTGTTTATCCTTTAAGGTTTCCCTAATGTTTAAGTTTAGAAATGTTATTTTTGAAATTTGTGTCTGATGGCCAAAGCAGTGGCCAGAAAGGTTGATATTAAGGGACAAGGAAACTAGTCCTGGAATTCAGTTTGGACCAACACCCAGGTAATCCCATCTTCACCAACAAAAGGAGCTTTGGAGGTTATTTAAAAACACAGTAATAAAAGCTCAGCTGGAATGTGTTCCACAGGTTAGAAAAGGCAGCACCCAGTCCAAAAGAAAGCCACCATGGTTAACAAGAGAGGTTGAGGAAATTATCAGAAAAAAGAAAATGTCTTTTAGAAAATGGAAGTCCAGTTTGGCTGATGAAGAATACGAGAGGGAACACAAATGGTGGCAAAAGAGAAGCAAGTTAGCTGTAAGGGAGGCAAAAAAGGATTATGAGGAACGCATGGCTATGAACATCAAGACCAGCAACAAACAGTTCTTCAAGTACATCAAAAGCAGGAAGCCAGCAAGGGAAGCGGTAGGCCCGTTAGATGACAAAGGAACAAAGGGTGTGCTAAAAGATGGCAGGGAGACTGCAGAGAAGCTGAATGAATTCTTTGCATCTGTCTTCACCCAAGAGGAGGTGAGGAACATTCCTGCACCTGAACCAAGCTTCTTAGGAGGCGAATCCGAGGAACTAGCGAAGATAGTGGTAGACAAGGAAGAAGTTCTGGCAGCCATTGATAAACTAAATGTTACCAAATCCCCTGGCCCAGATTGCATTCACCCAAGAGTTCTTAAAGAGCTCAAGCATGAAATTGCTGATCTTCTCACTTTAATATGCAACTTATCCCTGAAATCAGGCTCCATCCCTGAAGACTGGAAGATGGCCAATGTCACACCAATCTTTAAGAAAGGATCTAGGGGGGACCCGGGAAATTACAGGCCAGTCAGTTTGACATCTGTTCCTGGTAAATTAGTAGAATCTATCATTAAAGATAAAATTATAAAACATGTAGAAAAGCAAGACCTGCTGAGAAAGAGTCAGCATGGCTTTTGCAGAGGCAAATCCTGTCTTACAAACTTACTAGAGTTCTTTGAGGGTGTAAACAGGCATGTGGACAGGGGTGAACCGGTGGACATTGTCTACTTGGATTTCCAAAAGGCTTTTGACAAAGTTCCTCACCAGAGACTGTTGAGAAAACTCAGCAATGAAGGAATAAGAGGGGAAGTCCTCCTATGGATTAAAAACTGGTTGAGAAACAGGAAACAAAGAGTGGGTGTAAATGGGAAGTTCTCACAATGGAGAGATGTCGGGAGTGGTGTCCCCCAAGGATCCGTTTTGGGACCAGTGCTCTTTAACCTATTCATAAATGACCTGGAAGTAGGGGTGGGTAGCGTGGTGGCCAAGTTTGCAGATGATACCAAATTATGTAGGGTGGTGAGAACCACAAAGGATTGCGAAGAGCTCCAAGCGGACCTTGATAAATTAGGTGAGTGGGCTCAGAAATGGCAAATGCAGTTCAATGTAGCAAAATGTAAAGTGATGCACATAGGGGCAAAAAATCCAAATTTCACATACACGCTACAGGGGTCAGTGCTATCAGTCACAGACCAGGAAAGGGATTTAGGCGTCTTAGTTGATAGTTCCATGGGAATGTCAACTCAATGCATGGCAGCTGTGAAAAAGGCAAACTCTATGCTGGGGATCATTAGAAAAGGAATTGATAATAAAACTGCAAAGATTGTCATGCCCTTATATAAAGCAGTGGTGCGACCGCACTTGGAGTACTGTGTCCAGTTCTGGTCGCCGCATCTCAAAAAGGATATTGAGGAGATAGAAAAAGTGCAGAGAAGGGCAACAAGGATGATTGAGGGACTGGAGCACCTTCCCTATGAGGAGAGGCTGCAGCGTTTGGGACTCTTTAGTTTGGAGAGGAGGCGGCTGAGGGGGGATATGATTGAAGTCTACAAAATTATGCATGGGGTAGAAAATGTTGACAGAGAGACATTTTTCTCTCTTTCTCACAATACTAGAACCAGGGGACATTCATTGAAAATGCTGGGGGGAAGAATTAGGACTAATAAAAGGAAACACTTCTTCACGCAACGTGTGATTGGTGTTTGGAATATGCTGCCACAGGAGGTGGTGATGGCCACTAACCTGGATAGCTTTAAAAGGGGCTTGGACAGATTTATGGAGGAGAAGTTGATTTATGGCTACCAATCTTGATCCTCTTTGATCTGAGATTGCAAATGCCTTAACAGACCAGGTGATCGGGAGCAACAGCCGCAGAAGGCCATTGCGTTCACATCCTACATGTGAGCTCCCAAAGGCACCTGGTGGGCCACTGCGAGTAGCAGAGAGCTGGACTAGATGGACTTTGGTCTGATCCAGCTGGCTTGTTCTTATGTTCTTATGTTCTTATGACCTTTTGACTAACAAAGGATGTCACCCTGTTTTGCTATTGGACCGTTTGAAGTTTTACTCTCAGGATCCAGAAGCTCATTGGACTATTGAAGTTTCCAATTCTAGGATCTCAAGACCCATTGGACTATTGAAGTTTCCACTTCTAGGATCTCAAGATTCATTGGCAGCCTTTTCTTTTGGGACTTAATCCCATCAGCAAAAAACAAAAGACTGTCTTCCTCCTCTTTGTTTTAAATTGTCTGTATTATGTGGCAGGGGACTGCCCCCTTCCTCCTCTGATCAGGTGAAAAACTGTATAAAAAGGGCTGTGTTTCGTTCTGTACTGGGCAGTCTGGCCTGGAAAGAGCTTGAAATCACAATAAAGAACCTCTGCTCTGAAGGCAGCCTGCCCCTGCATCCACTCACTGCTGCCAAAGCTGAAATCACTCTGAAATCACTATTGCTCATTGCTGACAAAGCTGAAATCACTCTGAAATCACTTTCTAGTTACCCCTGGCTGTGGGTAACACTATGGTCAATAATTGGAGATCCATGGCCTGAATCATCTCCCCTGCAACATATATTTGTGACAACTATATTCTGTGTTTCTTCTGTAGAGCTCCTGACTGTGTATGCAGATTTCTTAGGTACTGATAAGACCTACTCAACCTCAGCAAGACTTCTGGATCCTACATCTTCAGGCTTTAGCAGCCTGAGACATTCTTACTGAAAGATCATATTAGTTGCTGACCAGGGATCCAGCATGGTGTAGTGTAGTGGTTAGGGCAGAAGCTCAAATCTGAAGAACCGGATTTGATTCCCCACTTCTCCACATGAGCGGCAGACTGCAATCCGGTGAACTGGAGTTGTTACCCTGCTCCTACACATGAAGCCTGCTGGGTGACCTTGAGCCAGTCACAGTTCTCTCAGAACTCTCTCAGCCCCATTTACCTCACGATGTGTCTGTTGTGGGGAGAGAAAGGGAAAGGAGTTTGTAAGCTGCCTTGAGTCTCCTTACAGAAAAATCTCAATATTCCTATAAATATTATATTCCTATAAATCCAAACTCTTCTTCTACAGGCCCTGTATTCTAATGGCAAAGTGGTTAAACATGTGTGTCTGGGAAGGATTTTTATAGCTTGAATGGTTCTGGAAAATCATGGTATCATTAAAGAAGTTAATGCTGTCCTCTATGGCAAGGGAAGTTGCTGGCTGGGCCCTTTCAAACAATGGAGGTCACAGTTTGGAAGAAGAAGTATGCATCCAAAGACCTTCTCAGGTGACCACCAGAAGAGTCCAGGGAGGGTGACAGACAGTAGGCCATGACAGCAATGCTTTTGTCCTTCCTAAACTTGTTCAAATTCTTTCAGTCTTTCTCAAATAATCACCAGGAATTCTTTCAGTCCCTCTCAAATAATCACCAGGAAGCATCTAAGAAGGAACTGCCTTTACCTTTGTAAATTTGTTCAAATTATCTGGCTCATTCAATTCTCATGAATTTCATATATTATGCCTTCTAGTCAGTTCAAGGACGAAAAATGGGACGTATATAAATCTTCATTCTTCTTATGAAGTTCCTTTTGTGAGGTACATTATTTTTCGATGAGTTCTGGGTTCTGTTCTCGATTCTGGCACATAAATGATGGCCCCTTCCGCACACACAAAATAATGTGTTTTCAAACCACTTTCACAACTGTTTGCAAGTGGATTTTGCTATTCTGCACAGCTTCAAAGGCCCCTTCCGCACACGCAAAATAATGCATTTTCAAACCACTTTCACAACTGTTTGCAAGTGGATTTTGCTATTCCGCACAGCTTCAAAGAGCACTGAAAGCAGTTTGAAAGTGCATTATTCTGCATGTATGGAATGAGCTGATGTCTCATGGAGTGGGGTGAATTTGGGTCATGACCTCCTGGACTTTAACACCAGAAGCCAGGGAGTGGAATTTGGTGGATAGAACAAGGTATAGTAAGGTGTAGGCGTCAACCTGGGTAGCTCCAGGTTCAATCTTTACTCCAACATGAATCTCACTGGGTGACCTTGAGTCTGTTACACACTTACAGCTTACGCTCTGCCCCGCCACACACACACACACACACACACACACATAGGGTTGTTCTGAGGATAAAAATGAAGCAAGGAAGAAATACGTATGCCAGTCTGGACTCAAGAGGAAGGGCAGGGCAAGACAGTTTTGTATGATGAGGCAAATCTGGCGACTTCTATTCAAAGGATTCCTAGGCGCTGTCAAGTTGGCATGTGGGTGATATGGTGCTTATTGAGAAATTGCTGGTGTGATGGAGCTCAGTTCACCTGGAGAAAATGGCCGCTTTGGAGGCATTATACCCCACTGAGGCTCTTCTCCTCCCCAAAACCTCCCCCACCTCAGGTTCCATCCCCAAAAGCTCCAGGTATTTCCAAACCAGAGCAGGCAAGCCAAGTAGTCATACAAAAACTAATCCTTAAAGACTAATATTTATCCCAGAATCAGAGCTCCCTTCTGTTTAATTTTCCTGTAACAGATTAACACAGCCATCCCTTCGAAATATTTACTGCGTAATTTAGCCTGTGGAGTGGTCAGATTTACAATCTAGAGAGGCATTGCTTTCTATTTACTGGTGTCATGGAATCACTCATTTGTAGCCTGACTTGACAAGCACATTTCCTTAATGTATTTTCAAAGGCGTTCACAGCCAGATTTAACGGGTTCTTATGGGTTTTTCAGGCTGTGTGGATGTGGTCTGGTGAATCTTGTTCCTAACGTTTGGCCTGTATCTGTGGCTGTCATCTTCAGAGGTGTATCACAGAGGGAAGTCTGTTACACACTGTGTCCAGAGAGAAGGAAATCTTTGGGATATATATTGTCCATGTCCCAGGGTGGGGAACCAATCAGTAAGTGTTTGGGTGGAACTTGTTATGCAAAGATGTGGTTGATAGAATTGTATTGTGGGTGGGGCTTATTAGTTCCTTCTCTCTGGACACAGTGTGTAACAGACTTCCCTCTGTGATACACCTCTGAAGATGCCAACCACAGATGCAGACGAAATGTTAGGAACAAGATCCACCAGACCACAGCCCAGAAAACCTACCAGAACCACATTTCCTTAGTTTTAGAACAGCAGTGAGAAGAGATGTTTTAATTGCTGTTTATCTTAAAGTGATTTGAAGCATTCCTACCCTTTATCTGCAGTGGGCCATATGTTACGGTTACAGATGCAGCTCTGTGAGCTGCTAAATTAACAGCATGGACTTCCAACCCTTGGTAGCTGATGACATCATGCCTATGGTTGGGCTAAACCACGTGGTTTACGGTTACACGTTACTGCCTTGATAAGGAACCTTGATTATGAGAAATTTAAAAAGCACTCGGTTTGCAATTCCACTGTGGCCTTCTCAATGACACTTTTATCAAATACTGTAAACAGCAAATGTTGTATGGTGCTAATGTTATGCACAAAGGGTGGAACTACTGAAAACTAAAGAATCCAGCTCAACAGCAAACATTATATGGTGTGGACCAGCATGTAATATTATGCGCTAAGGACTTGTAGATTTTCAATTTATAGTATTTGTAGTTTTGTAGTATTATATTGTTATATATGTTAATATTCTCTGTTGTAAACTGCCCTGAGCCCATATAGAAACTTAACTGATCAATCAATTAATTACACTTCTATTAATTAATTGAACGGGGTGGGACTATTGACAACTAAAGAATCCAGCTCAAAAGTGTCAAGTAGGAAAATACACACAAACTCCTTGGAGTTGCCCTGTATCTGAATCTCACAAAATGCAAAAAATACAGTAAAAAAGCTTCAGATGCGCATGCGTCTTGATCAGAAGCCGCTTTTGGGTCTGAGACGCTGGGGGTCGCAATGGCTGGACGAAGGTCCTGCGCCTGCGCAGAACCTCCCGGCGGATGGGCGGCAAACCACGGAGGCGAGCGTAAGGCACAGAGCGCCCGCGCCACCTGCACCACTTCCGGGTGGCTGCGGAGTTTTGCCGCCGGGTAACGGCGGTGACAGAAACTGGCGGGGAGATGCCGGAGATCGCGGTCCGACATGTGGTGTCTGCGAGCAGCTCCGACCCGGTGCGCAAATAAGCCGCGGCCGCTCTGGCCCGGATCTCGCTCTCCCCGGCGGTCCGGGCCGGAGAGACCATTCTACCGGGGTCTTGGAAGCGTCCATTCGCGAGAAGGGGGAAGGTTTTGATTGATGGAATCTGGAAGAGCCCATTCAGTATTGAGCGGGTGGGGGGGTGGCGGGTGTGTGTGTGTGTGAGCGAATCTGGGGTTGGTGGGATCCAGAACAGTTTGTTTCTGTAGCGGGTGCGAAAGAAAGGAAGGTCTGGAAACTTCAGGCAGAGTCATTGCATGCCTTTGCACTGGCTGTTGTGTCTCTGCATGAGTCCCTGGCCTTGCTCACACCTGATCTTTCCCTGCCAGTTGTGAACATTTCTGCTGGTTCTCTGCTTTGAGTGCAATCCCATTATTTGTTCCTTCCCAAAAGCACATGAAATTGCCTTCTGTAACCCACATGCTTGAGTCGGGTTCTGCTTCTTCTGGATCAGTCACCCATAAGCAGAGGCAACAGGCTTCTCTGAGGGGTTTGGTTCCGGTATAAGAAGGTTGAAGCATATCTCAGTCCATGTAGCATAGGGCTTGAGAGGGTTGCCGTAGGAATGGAGAGACCCAGGTTCAAATTGCTGCACCGCTTTGAAGCTCATGGTGACTTTGGGCTGTCTTGCCATCCAGTTCTAGCCTACCTGGCAGGGTGGTTGTGAGGGTAAATTTCTCTCGAGGCTCTTAAAGAAAAAGCAGGGAAAAAGCTCTGTCATAAGTAGAAACTGGTTATGGAGGCCATGCAGTGTAGGAGCTGAGGCTGCTTGGGGTTCTGTCTCATTTGCCTTCCCCACCCCCAGACTCACTGCTCCGAGAACCTACTCAAGGCGGACACTTATCGCAAATGGAAGGCTGCCCAGGCTGGAGAGAAGCAAGTCTCCGTCATATTACAGGTGAGGTTTTGGAGGTCTGGGGAACTTGCTTCACATTTGAAATCAGCCCAAGGTGTCTCCTGAGAGTGTGGGCAATTCACATCTGATCTGGGAAGCTCTTGGTTCATTGCTCAGGAGCTGATGTGATATATGATCCTTTCTGTGCCACATCCTTAACTCAAGTGGAAAGAGAATACTGTTACTGTTGGGGGTCTTCCAGGATGTGCTGCCGTAGTCTGGTAGCCTTAGCTCCTAAAGTTTTGCTTGGATCTATGACGGGAGAAATGTTTGGCGCTTCTGTTCAGTTTAGTAAATACAATTGTGAACCAGCACAATAAAATAAAATAAAAAAGAGGGAGGGAGCTTGTTTTCTGCTGCCTCAGAGGCTAGGACACGGAGTAATGGATTCAAGGTGAAGGAAAAGAGATTCCACCTAAACATTAGGAAGAACTTCCTGACCGTCAGGGCTGTTCGACAGTGGAATTCACTGCTTCGGAGAGTGGTGGAGTCTCCTTCTTTGGAGGTTTTTAAACAACCGCTGGATCAGCATGTGTCGGGAGTGCTTTGATTGTGTGTTCCTGCATGGCAGGGGGTTGGACTTGATGGCCCTTGTGGTCTCTTCCAACTCTATGATTCTATGAAAAACACTGTTCAGCAGCAATACCAAAAAAAACCCCAAACACATTAGCTGGTAGATTTACCAACAAAAGCCTTCCGCACTTTATAAGCGCTGTAGCAAAACTTCACTACTGGGTCCGAAACTGTCATCCCTATAAGCACGCAAATAGTTTATCATGTCAGAACATGTGTTTAGATGAACTTAGGGCGTACAAACAGAGAATGGTCAAGTGTTTCAACCGTAACCAGATCACAAGAACAAACCCTTTTAGAACGTTCTATATTCTTAAATCTTCCCTCCAGAAGAGCTGGAGGGAAGATTTAAGACTATGTTCCAAATGGATCATCTCCTCTGTGGCTGGTAGCCAGTTTGTGTTGGCCTTTTGGATGTTCCCCTGATTGTTCTTTCTCCCCATAGTTTGAGAAAGAGGAGCAGATTCACAGCATCGACATTGGCAACGAAGGCTCCGCATTTGTGGAAGTGCTGGTCGGCAGCTCGGCCTCCTCTAGCGAGCAGAACTATGAGGTGAGGACCTAGTTTGGACGGTGACTTCTGTCGAGACTTGGAAACGGGCTTTGCTGTCGCAAAAGCCAGCATTGCCTGTTGTGCAATGCCACAGACTCGTCTTTCTTGTCGCTGGGCACATGTGTAAAGCTGCCTACTGCTGAGACAGAGCCCTTGCCCATCAAGCCAGTGTTGCCTACTCTGACTGGCAGCTGCTCTCTTTCATATCTCAAAAAAAAAGGATATCGAAGAGATAGAAAAAGTGCAGAGAAGGGCAACGAGGATGATTGAGGGACTGGAGCACCTTCCTTATGAGGAGAGGCTGCAGCGTTTGGGACTCTTTAGTTTGGAGAGGAGACGTCTGAAGGGGGATATGATTGAAGTCTATAAAATTATGCATGGGGTAGAAAATGTTGACAGAGAGAAATTTTTCTCTCTTTCTCTATATATAGGACTAGGGGGCATACATTGAAAATGCTGGGGGGAAGAATAGGGAGTAATAAAAGGAAACATTTCTTCACGCAATGCTTGATGGGTGTTTGGAATATGTTGTCACAGGAGGTGGTGATGGTCACTAACCCGGATAGCTTTCAAAGGGGCTTGGACAGATTTATGGAGGAGAAGTCGATCTATGGCTACCAATCTTGATCCTCCTTCATCTGGAATTGCAAATGCCTTGGCAGACCAGGTGCTCGGGAGCAACAGCCACAGAAGGCCATTGCTTTCACATCCTGCATGTGATCTCCCAAAGGCACCTGGTGGGCCACTGCGAGTAGCAGAGAGCTGGACTAGATGGACTCTGGTCTGATCCAGCTGGCTTGTTCTTATGTTGTTATATCACCTACTTTCTGGTTGCTTTTTTTTACTTGGTGATGCCAGGGCTTGAAGCTGGGATTTTCTACCTGGATGTGGTGTTTTGGTTCACGGGATTCAAAGTCAAACAACTTTAATGGCATATAAATAAACAAAAACATAACATCACAGCATTCCAATTAACACACATTAGAACGACTTGATATTACGCCATTTAAACATTTGGCCACCGCTTCCAGCACCCCATAGCAATGACTGTTTAGGAGAAATATAACCTTCAGTTTATCAGTTGTCCCTTCCCTTTCACGCAATAAGGGGGTTATATACTTTTCCTTATCTTGAACATAGAAGGGACAGTGTAACAACATGTGAGATACAGATTCCACACAGTCCAGTTCACATGGGCACTTCCTAACTTTATATGGAATCCCAAGATGGCGTCCTTGTTGGAGGGAGGGAGGTAGAACATTACACCTAGCAAGAGTGAGTACCCTACGCCACCGAGCCTCGATCAATAGGTGAAGATATCTGGCAGCTGTTAATCTATCAAAGGGGATTCCCAAAAACACAGGGGAGCAGGTTTTATTAGCTGCCTCCATCATCTGTTGGAACTCTCTGTTGAAAAGTCTTTTCTTAATGACACTGAAGACCTCCTGCTCAGTTAGCATTAACAATTCATCAATAGAAATCCCCAGGTCATTGAGTTTACCGTGTTTCCCCGAAAATAAGACAGTGTCTTATATTAATTTTTGCTCCCAAAGATGCGCTATGTCTTATTTTCAGGGGATGTCTTATTTTTCTGTGTTCTGTTCGGTGGGCATGCTTCCAAACAAAAACTTTGCTACCTCTTACTTTTGGGGGATGCCTTATATTTTACACTTCAGCAAAACCTCTACTACGTCTTATTTTCCAGGGATGTCTTATATTCGGGGAAACAGGGTAGTTTCAATTCTGGACCACCTCTTGGTAGAACGGAGAATAGAGAGAGCCTGGATTCATGGGATTCTTTTGTTCTCAAGTGCAGGCTTCAGTTTGAGGCAGAGCAGGGGGCTAGCAACAGCAAGACGTTCTGAGGCCTTCCGAGGTTTGTGCTGCAGTATCTGCTCTATCCTGATCTCTCCTGCCCTAGGTCCTGCTGGTCACGTCTTCCTTCATGTCCCCCTCGGAGAGCAAGAGCGGCACCAACCTGAACAGAGTCCGGATGTTTGGACCCGACAAGCTGGTGAAGGCCACCGCCGAGAAGAAGTGGGACCGGGTGAAAATCGTCTGCACGCAGCCCTACAGCAAGGTTGGCATTGCGGTGCAAAAGTGGGACAGCACTGAAAGGGTGGTGGGTGGCATCCCCCTGTGGGCTGCGGCTTTTGTTTCTGCATAGCAGGTTTCTGGCTGAGCAGAGGATCCTTGAGAGGTTCCCCACCTTTCTCAATTTTTCGTTTATCTAATGAGGTCATGTTGGCCATCTTTTGGGAACCGTCTGAGGGGGGATATGATTGAAGTCTGTAAAATTATGCATGGGGTAGAAAATGTTGACAGAGAGAAATTTTTCTCTCTTTCTCACAATACTAGAACCAGGGGGCATACATTGAAAATGCTGGGGGGAAGAATTAGGACTAATAAAAGGAAACACTTCTTCACGCAACGTGCGATTGGTGTTTGGAATATGCTGCCACAGGAGGGGGTGATGGCCACTAACCTGGATAGCTTTAAAAAGGGCTTAGACAGATTTATGGAGGAGAAGTCGATTTATGGCTCCCAATCTTGATTCTCTTTGATCTGAGGTTGCAAATGCCTTAACAGTCCAGGTGCTCGGGAGCAACAGCCACAGAAGGCCATTGCTTTCACATCCTGCACGTGAGCTCTCAAAGGCACCTGGTGGGCCACTGCGAGTAGCAGAGTGCTGGACTAGATGGACTCTGGTCTGATCCAGCAGGCTAGTTCTTATGTTCTTATGTTCTTTAACCCGTGGCATGAAATGGTCACCACTCTTCCTGGTAGCTATGGTAGAGCCCCCTGTCTTTCGTGCCCCAATATCATCCCCTTCCCCAAGTATTTTGAAAATACAAAACCTTGCACCGTTCTGGAATGAGGGGCAAGGTAGCTTTGCCTTCACTCCTATTTGGCTCATTCACACCGTTGACATCTGAAGCGCCATCTGAGTGAGGGCAATCGTTCCTGCCCTCGCTCCCAAGTTGAGTTGGATAGGAAAGTGGCAGCAAAGGGAGAAAGACATGCCCAGCAGTCCTAGATTGTGCAGGTGCTTCAAGAGCCCGGCCAGATTTTGAAAACGTGAAGTGACTTTCATGAAAAGTCCCTTTTGAAATATTACAAAACTTTCCCGAGTGCGGCCTTACTGAGAACGAGCCTTTCTACTTGCGTGGCACACTTAATTTGTCTCTGGCAATGAGGCCGTGTGAATATCGGTTCCTTTGCTTTGGCTGTAGACGTGTTTCAGCGGAGGAGGCGGAAGAGGTTGAAATCTGCTAAAGCAATGGGGTTTTTTCCCAGTCAAAGAGCCCACCACTGGGTCTTGAGCTGTTTGTTTTTGAGGTACGGAAAGGTAATTAACCAGCAAGGGTATAATCAGGATGGCTGTCCTTAATAGGGAGGAGATCCAGCCCTTGTTCATTCCAATAGGTAATGGGGGTCTATTTGACATGCAGGCAAGCAGCTTGGGTTCTGGAATGCCTAGGAGAAAAGCAGGTATATAAACATTTTCAACAAAATAAAGGGGAGAAGACCTGGCCTCTCTCCTGGCCAGCTGGGTGACCATGGGCTAGTTTCCCAATACTGGGAGGTGCCTCCCTCTCACAGGCCTCCCCACCTACCTCACAGGGTGCTTGTTGTGAGCGAGGAAGGGAAAGGAGTTTGAAAGCCCCTTTGAGTCTCCTACAGGAGAGAAAGGAGGGACATAAACCCAACTCTTCTTCTTCATATGAACGCTTGATGCTGCCGTATACTGAATTGGATAAGTGGTCCATTGGGTTCAGTATGGTCCAGAGACTGGTAGCGGGTTTCTTATGTTGCAAGAAAGGGGGGATATAAATCCAAACTTGTCTTCATCTTCCTACTGTAGGAAGGAGTGAAGAAAAGGGATACGTGCGTAATGTGATGATTAGAAAGGTTGTATTTGTTCAGAGAGGAAAGCAAGTAAAATCAGACTTTGAAACCAAGCCTGCTCCTTCTCTCCACAGTCCTTGGCATACGGCCTCTCCTTTGTGAGGTTCCACTCGCCTCCCGAAGACAATGAGATTCATTCCAAAACACCATCCCCGGTGAGTATGTAACTCAGATGTGGCCGTTTCTTTACTCTTCCTCCTTCCTCTTTCTGCTTCCTCTTTCTTCTGCTGCAGAAAGTGAGGCAGTGGGCATCAGGTTTCCCAAGGCGCCTCTCCCATCAGCGACCTGGCCGGACTTAGACCTGCTTAGCTTTGGCCAGTTTGTAGGTTTAAGCACCCTCTGATCCTACCCTACGGTTTTAACCTTCCACCCCGCAACCTGGTTCTCTTTTCTCGTCCAACCTCCAGAAGGTGACCAAACTGGGCCAGTTCAAGGTGAAGGACGAGGACAGCAACTCCGCCTCCATGAAGCCCGGTGCTCTGTTCTTCAGCCGGGCCAGCAAACCGCAGGCCTCCCCCACAAAAGGTAGCTGGGAAAATATCCCTGCCTCTAGGGAGGGTATCCATCCAACAACAACAACAACAACAACCACCTTTATTTGGCATTTAAAAATAGGTTCTAGAGCGTTGCCAGACGTTTTTGAAATACAAATCAAGAGTACATTCAAAGCGCAGACAGGAAGACTGTATATAGCAGGATACATTACTTAGAAAGTTCTGTCACTTGTAAAAGAAATTTTGCTACTTTTTCCAAGAGCATGACATCTGTGTTGTTTAACAGAAGCTCCACAACAGAACAGTCAGAGTCTCTTTCAGATTTGTCTAGGGCCAGCCTGGGAGAGAAATTCCTAATGCTCACATATCTCGGACAGTCAAGAATAATGTGAGCAAGAGTCTCCACTTGGTTTTTACAGTGTGGACGAACCCGATCCTGGAGAGGGATGGATAAGTACCGACCCTTTGTAATGGCCGATGGGAAGGTATTGGATCAGGCCCTTGTGATAATCCATCTCTGTCGGGGTTCAGTTAATAATTCAAGATATTTGGCTATGTGCCCCTGTTCCGGTATTATTCCGACAGAGAGGGGTGAGCATGATTTATTTGCTTGCCCCAACATGATATGATATTCCTGTTCTAGAAGTCTACTTTTTAAGGTTCGGAAGATCTCCCTGGGTGTCAGCATACAAGGGTATCCATTCAAACAGGAACCACTTGGCTTTTTAGTTGCAGCTATCAAGGAGGGTTAGCAGACACAAGGCTGGGAGTTGGCATGTCTGATCTCTGCCCTTGACTCGGGGGAACTGAGCCTCGAACGTTGAACAGTTTGTCGGGTATCAGTTTGGTCACTCTGTTGCTAGTGCTGCCATTTTGTTTGCCCAGTGTAGACTGACTTATTCCTTATGCCTGCCCTCGCAGCCTTGCAGAATAACCAGCCCTCACCCAGCTACGCTGCTGCCTCCTTGAAAACCAGTGTATCCAGTACCCCTGACCCAGCACCGTCGGCTGCGGAAAAGCCCCCCACCAAAGCCTCTCCCAAGGTAAAAACAACACTGCGTGAGTGAGCCGGATGCCAAGTCTTGCCCATGTGTGAACTGTGAAGTGTTTGCTTTTCTAAATGTTTGGGCTGCATCTGTGCCTTTAACAAAAGTCTGACAGTAAGGGACAGTAAGGGCAATATGGATGGGATAGAAAATTATTGAGCTTTATATTAATTATTAGAGGTTTAAAAATTTGGAATGGAATGATGTTGGAAAACTGGATGAATCGCAGATCTATCCAAGTTCCCCAATGATTATTATGTTCAGAGGTGGGATCCAGCAGGTTCTCACAGGTTCCCGAGAGTAGGTTACTAATTATTTGTGTGTGCCGAGAGGGGGTTACTAATTGGTGATTTTGCCACGTGATTTTTGCCTTCGTTACGCCCCTCCTCTCAGCAGTAGCGCGCAGAACTTGAAGCAGTCTAGCAGGAGGTGCACCGGCGTGCGTGGCAGCCTGCGCCTGCGTGCATTTGTTTCCCGTCCAAGGACCGATGCAGCGGCTGCATCCTTGCCACAGCCCCGCCCCCCGGAATGCCCCGCCCAGCCCCCATCATGCCCCGCCCAGCCCCACAGTTTGAATCCCACCTCCATGGGAACCTGTTACTAAAATTTTTGGATCCCACCACTGGTTCTAGGCAGTGGTGGGATTCCAATAATTTAATAACTGGTTCTGGTTGAGTGAGGGGGGGATGGCGAGGTACCATCGCTGACAGAGTCTGAGCGGGGAGGCAGACTGCAGCAGCTGGCCAGGGCCACCATCGTTGGAGATTGAGGAGGAGGAGGATGCAGCTGGCGGCAAGCCGTGGCCCTGTTGACTGCTGTGGCCCTCTGGTTGCTGCAATCCCCCCTGCTCAAGTGGGTCACGAATGTGCAGTGGTGGGATTAGCTACCAGTTCTACCAAACCGGTGTGAACCGGCTGAATCCCACCACTGGTTCTAAGAAATGTTTAGCCCCTGCTTTCACTCGGGGCATCTGGAAACCCAGGGCCAGTTCGTCCCAACCCAGACTGTGTTTCCATGGGAGAAAGAAATCAGACAACCACACTGGGGACCTTTCCCCACTTTCCCCTCGGCCGCCATCGCTGCGCGCAATTCCCAGCGCGCGGCATCCCTGGCGTGCGCCCGGGCATCCCCACAACCCCGTGCTGCGCGGGGTCATCAAAAGGCGCCCTTTGCAAGAGCGCCGGGGATGCCTCGCGCTGAGGGGGCGCGACAGCAGCAGCGTCGGGGCGGCTGCGCTGTCACCGTCCCTCTCGTGGGGAGTGCCGGGGGACCCCGCGCTACTCTCCTCAAGTAGCGCAGGGCTTAAGGTAAGTGGGGAAAGGCCCTGGGAGGGCAGAGACGAAGATAGGGCATGAGGCAAAGCCAGCAGAGGGGGGATATGATAGAAAGACACAGAGAGATGGTAGATGATGGAAGTCCAAGAATCCATAAGTGGTGTAAAATATACACACTTGCTCCCATTCTTCTGTGAGAGTGACATAAACTTTCCCACCAGCTAGAATTGGTTGTTATCCTTCAGGCAGAGTTTGGAGATTGCATGGAATTACAGCAAACCTCCAGATTATGGAGGTCAGTTCCCTGGATAAAATAGCTGTGTTGGAGGATGAATGCTATCAGCCAGTCTGGTGTAATGGTTAAGAGTGGTGGACTCTAATCTGAAGAACAGGGTTTGAGTCCCCACTCCTCCACATGAGTGGCAGGCCCTGGCGAACTGGATTTGTTTCTATACTGTCCTGAAAGGAGACTCAAAGGGGATTAGAAACTCCTTCCCTTCCTCTCCCCACAATAGGCACCTTGTGAGATAGGTGGGGCTGAGACAGCTCTGAGAGAACTGTGATTGACCCAAGGTCATCCAGCAGAAATGTAGCAGTGGAGAAACAAATCTTATTCACCAGATAAGAGTCAGCTGCTCATGTGGAGGAGTTGGGGAATCACAGTTCTCCATATTAGAGCCCACCCCTCTCAACCACTACACCAGGGGTCTGTAACCTGCGGCTCTCCAGATGTTCATGGACTACAACTCCTACCAGCATGGCCAATTGGAGAGCCGCAGGTTGCAGGCCCCTGCGCTACACCATGCTGCTTGGCACACAGAAGGTCCCAGGATCAATCCCTGGCAGCTCCAGTTTCAAGGTAAGAGGGGGTGAGAAAGATCTGTGCCTGAAACACTGGAGAGCCACGGCCAGGCTGAGGAGACAGTTCTGACTTAGATGGACCAGTGGTCTGGATCAGTATAATGCAACTGCACACATTCAAGCACAGCAGAGGAAAATGACAGTCTGGACATGTTGAGACATCCCAACCTGTCATAAAGTACCAACAAAACCAGGCACATCTCTGCACTTTGTCCGCCTGGCAAACACCCCTGAATTCTGTCATGTTCCTTTACCCCAGTGGTTCTCAACCTGTGGGTCGGGACCCCTTTGGGGGTCGAACGACCCTTCCACAGGGGTCGCCTAAGACTCTCTGCATCAGTGTTCTCCATCTGTAAAATGGATAAATGTTAGGGTTGGGGGGGTCACCACACCATGAGGAACTGTATTAAAGGGTCGTGGCATTAGGAAGGTTGAGAACCACTGCTTTACCCTGTTGACTCTATCGCTCAATTTTTAAAAATCATTTCAGTCTTGCAGACACCCAAATTGCTCCAGTGCTTTTCTCCGTACTCAAAACCAGATCTTCTCAGGATGATTAAGCTCCTTCTGCTCTGCCTTTTGGCTACTGTGGTTACAATGGAGAATGACAAGCGTAAGTTAAATGTTATAATCTGCCCCAAGTGCAAACTGTACACAGGACAAGAAGTTCCCATGTTTACAGGCTAATGCCAAACTGGCTAACGCTAATTATCTGAGTGTAAGCCAGCTTGGCATTAGCCTTTCTGTACGAATATTTCTTGTACTTATAATATAATGTGTTTTTCATTTGTTTAATTTATTTATTTGTTTGTTTGTTTGTTTAATATACCGCCCTCCCCCTGAGGGCTCAGGGCGGTTATCATATACAATGTATAAATTTCTCAATGGATGCACCGTTCACAACTCCACAAACAACAAACGCGCTGCATCAACCGCTATTTTATCAATTGCGCTAAGGCCACATATAAAGTGCAGTACATAAAGTGCAACCAGTGAAAAGTGCAAACAACATCAGAGCTTAGACTCTTACAATACTACACATCACATCACCATACAACATAGTCAAGGTGACTCAACGATGTCTTCTTCACTCGGTCCTCTATCTTCGTCCGTATAGGTACTTGGACGGGACCTCTTCTTTACTTGTATGAGGATCATTATGACTATGATATTATGTTACTGTTTTCTACAGCAGGTTGAAATAGAATGTTATTTATTTCACAAGAAAAATATACACTGGGTCAATTTACCAACATCTGATTGGAGCCTATAACATAAATGGGAGACCGGGTGTTATAGATATAGATTCACCCTGGTATTCATTTCACTAGTCATAAAGATCTTTAGAAGTAATATTCAATGTCTGGAACTTAGAACTTTTGACCCCTGAGGAAGGCCATTTGGCCAAAACGCGTTTGGTCAGGGTTGAAAACTTCATTGTTAAAATTTGTATTTGTGTTATATATGCATGTGGGAATATGGTTGTAATTTAAACTATTAAGGACTCCATTTATATGTTTGTTGTTTTTAAACTGGATACACACACATATATACATATATACTCATATATTCTATAGTATTTATATACTTTTTATAATAAATTTTTTGGCCCTAAATGGGAATTTGTTCTTGACCTTTTGGTATTTAATTCTGTTGTTTTAGGGTTAAGTTCTCCCGCTCTTTTGCTTGCTTTAATGTATAAAAATAGCCAATCAATTTTGTTATCTTTGTTCTTGTAATTCTCCTTTAGCATCAGATTCTTCATTGACTACCCACACAACCACCACTGAGAAAACTGACCACAAAGCCACCAAGAGCCACCTATCAGATTCTTCACCGACTACCCACACAACCACCAAGAAGACAGCCACTGAGAAAACTGACCACAAAGCCACCAAGAGCCACCTATCAGATTCTTCACCGACTACCCACACAACCACCAAGAAGACAGCCACTGAGAAAACTGACCACAAAGCCACCAAGAGCCACCTATCAGATTCTTCACCGACTACCCACACAACGACCAAGAAGACAGCCACTGAGAAAACTGACCACAAAGCCACCAAGAGCCACCTATCAGATTCTTCACCGACTACCCACACAACCACCAAGAAGACAGCCACTGAGAAAACTGACCTCAAAACCACCAAGAGGACCATCCCTCAGCAGGTCTCCTTAACTTGCAATTGTAATGGTGGGCTAAAGTGTCAACATGATCACTGTTTAATTACAGCACCAAACGTTTTCTGTGTAACTACGGCAGAACAGAATACCCTTGGTAAGTAAATGCATCTATGAAGAGGTTTTTTTTCCTCGATAGATCTCTCTGCCCTTTCAAATCCAAGTAGCAATTGAAGTCCACATAGGAACCCTCCCAGGTTGGACGTGAAGATGTCACAGGTACTGATGGGAGAGGACAGCTTTCTTTTCCTGGAAAAAAAAGGATTAAAATGTCATAGGCCAACTTATTATAATGTATTATAATCAATAAATATGATAGGGCAATGCAGTATAGGATAAACAGGACCAAGGGGAGAGGAGATGTGCAGCAATTTAAAGTAACGATTTGGCCCCTGTGCCCAGCAAACTAAAAGAAGAGTTTGAATTCATACCCACTTTTCTCTCCTGTAAGAAATCTCAAGGCAGTTTACAAACTCTATCCCTTCCTTTCCCCACAACAGAGACTTTGTGAGGCAGGTGAGGCTGAGGGAGTTCTGAGAAAACTGTGACTAGTCCAAGGTCACCCAGAAGGCTTCATGAGGAGGAGTGTGGAAGAAATCAAATCAACCAGTTAAGAGTTCGCCTCTCGTGTGGATGAGAAGGGAATCTCCAGATTAGAGGTTCCCCAGATTAGAGTCCACTGCTCTTAACTGCTACAGCAGTGGTTCTCAACCTGGGGGTCGGACCCCTTTGGGGGTCGAACGGCCCTTTCACAGGGGTCGCCTAAGACTCTCTGCATCAGTGTTCTCCATCTGTAAAATGGATAAATGTTAGGGTTGGGGATCACCACAACACGAGGAACTGTATTAAAGGGTCACGGCATTATGAAGGTTGAGAACCACTGCGCTGCACCATACTGGCTCTCTAAAAGCTTAAAAAAACAAATAAATAAAACTGAGTCAGTGGCTCATCAGATCAGCATCTGCTTTGCATACACCATCTCCCAGGTTCAGTCCACAATCATTACTTTTTTTTCACTTGTTGATGTGGCACCATATAGTCTTTCTAACTTGGGGAGGATTCAGTCCAAGTTTCTAAGAACAATTCTCCAACTACCAAATAATCTATCGAATGTAGCAGTCTGTGTTGAGACGGGGATGGTTACTGTACAGACCAAATTATGGAGTGCTACTCTGATGTACTGGTTAAAAATGGCTTTTTAGACACTAATTTTTAGGGCCAATTTGTTTAATCTTATTCGATTCATTTGTAGCGCCATGGCAAATTGCTCTAAAAAAAGACTACGACAGTCTTTCTCATGTCTATGGGTTATGCACATGCTAATGAAACTGTCAAATTTAGAGTTTGGGAAGTGGAAAGACAGCCCGACCTTGCCAGGATTAAAAACCACTTGGTCCAACATATCTTCACTCAACAGCCTCTCCCTGTTGCCTTACTTTTCTAATGTCACCAATGCAAAGCATAGCACAGCGTTTACCTCCTGCGATATAAAGCTCTGGATTTGACATTTACTAAGGGAAACTATAAATGTCCCCTGTAGTGGAACGTACATGCATCTGCTAGGATGAGAATATAGAGTCTCCAGAGCACATCTTATTTGAGTGTAATATGTATAGTTATATGCGACAGCTGCTTTGGCATCTATATTACCAGATGTTCCACCTGGTCTGAGAACTTATAGACTGAAAAACGTCCTCTCAGATAAGAATCAGGAGCTAACTCATAAAGTCGCCAACAGTCCCATCCAAAGGGCGGGGGGCTGATCCCCCAGTGGAAATGGTACAGTGTGGTGCCAGTGGATTTGCCCTCCCCAAGGCATTTGTCCTGGGGAAGGGGCGAATCTGCCAGAGTGCAGCCACCCCTTGTTGTGGGATGCAGTATCAAATGTGGTGCCAGTGTGCTCCCACAGCTGCCACCGACGTAGCTGGAGTGGTCCAGGGGCATGGCTAGGGTAGGCTGACCAGACGTCCCGCTTTTGGCGGGACAGTCCCGCCTTAAAACAATTTGTCCTGCGTCCCGTGGGTTTTTTCAAGTGTCCCGGTTTTTTGAAGGCTGCCGCACTGCCTTCTGGGGCGCAAGGCAGTGCGGCAGCCTCCCGCGCGTGGCCGCAGGAGTGCACGGCCTTCTGGGGTGCTCCTGTTTCCCACCCTGTGACAGGGCAGGAAACAGGAGCGCCCCGGAAGGCTGTGCTCCTGCGCACATGCGCGCGCAGCCGCCCATCCCGGTTTACAAAGGTGACCATCTGGTCACCTTAGGCTAGGGGAATCGACTCCTTCCTAGCCACTGCCTCAGTATCACCAGCAGCCAGAGTTTAAGACTTATTACCAAAAAGCTGATGTAGTCCATTAAGATCAATCGGGGCATCCCAGTGATGGGGAGGCTTTTTTGCGTTTCAAACTGGGAAGCCTCCATGGGAGTGACTGGCGGGCTGGTGGGACCAGAGCGCTGTGTCTGGGGCCCTGGTCCATGGGATGGCACTGACCATAATCCAATAAATAAATAAATAAAAATCCAATAATTAAATAAATATGCCTGGTTAAGTTCAGAAGTGGCTGGATTAAGGCACATTCCCACAATAAAGTAAAATAAACCTCATCAAATAGTCCTTTTTTCAACCTGTGCTGTGAGATGTTTTTTTGTAGGGATTTATAAATTTTTATTGGTTCATGTTGTTAACTAAATGTAATCCAGTAATGCACTGACCTGCATAATGTATTTCAGTGTATAAATCAGTCTCTCAGCCCCACCCACCTCACAGAGTGTTTGTTGTGAGGGGGGAAGGGAAAGGAGTATGTAAGTTTCTTTGAGTCTCCTTACAGGAGAGGATATAAATCCTCCTCCTCCTCCTCCTCCTCCTCCTCCTCCTCCTCCTTTTCCTCCTCCTCCTCCTCCTCTTCCTCCTCCTCCTCCTCCTCCTCCTCCTCCTCCTCCTCCTTCGACTGCATTATATTCAATAGTGTTTAGGATATGCACCACAATTTATACGGATTTTTAAAAGGTGTAAACTCAAACTCGGGCTGTGCATATTTTAACTAATTTCATTGTGTCCATGCTGTAATAAATATATTTATTTTGGTATAGAGTTTATAGTTTTCAGCTCAGCCTTTGTGATTCTGTTGACTGTTTTAGTTGAGTTCATCCTTTTCCCTTTCTGGTGTTTGTTTCGATCGCTGGCATCTCTGGTTAAGATGCTGTCAGAGAAGTAGGTATGAATGCAGTAAAAAGGGCCATATTGCGGAGAGAAGAATACACAGATGTGGGACCGTATCCTCCACAGCACACTTTCATGGAAGGGGTGGGTAACGGTTCGCTAGAAATTTTAACACACATTGCCATTCGGCTCACTAAATATTGTGTGATTTTTTTTTTAGAAAAAGCAAAAGGTAAACCTCGTTCAGCTCTAAACCAAACCTGCCAGGAGAACTATGATTTTTGCAACACTGACATCACTATCACCCTAAATGAAGACGTTTACTGGAGAAGCTCTACCAAATGCTGCAACGACTCAAATAACTGCAATTCTGCCTCCGTCAAAGGTATGTGAGGACCTCCACTGGTTAAGATAGGTGGGGCCCAAGGACAGAATTAAGGCAACCGGCTCCACGAGACTTTATGCACACATTAAATAAGGGTCTCAACAAGCATGGCTGAAATGTTTCATTGCATGTGCACCCTTGATTTAGGACTGATGGAAGTTTGGTATGCTTCTTATCACTCTTTCCAAATCTTTTCACCCTTGCAGCCCCACAGCCGAGCACCACTACAGGCAACCGGGTGTGTCCCTCTTGCTTTGCTCTAAATGCAACCGACTGCACACCCACCGACATGAACTGTGTTGAATCCGAGACCAAATGCATCAACGTTACGGGGACTGTCAATAATGGTAATTTGTGCCACACCTCCCTGAGGATGACTCTGGGCCACGGGTGAAGGAAGATTGTTTGAGTTAGTGGTGCGCCATAAAACTACTTGCTCAACACCGCTGTTGAGTGGTGCTGACACTGAAACCTTTTGGCTTGGTTATCACTAGAGTCCCTGGGACCATTAGGTCAGTGGTTCTCAACCTGGGGGTCGCAACCCCTCTGGGGGTCGAACAACCCTTTCACAGGGGTTGCCTAAGACCATTGGAAAACAATCATTTTATATTTTATATATACCAATTTTATGGTTGGGGGCAGTGGTGGGATCCAAAAATTTTGGTAACAGGTTCCCATGGTGGTGGGATTCAAACTGTGGCGTAGCGCCAATGGGGCTGGGTGGGGCACGACGGGGGCGTGGCCGGGCATTCCAGGGGTGGGGCATTCCTGGGCGGGGCTGTGGCAAGGATACAGCTGCTGCGCCAATCCTTGGGTGGGAAATGAATGCACGCAGGTGCAGGCTTCCACGCACACCAGTGCACCTCCTGCTAGACTGCTTCAAGTTCTGCACGCTACTTCTAAGAGGAGGAGTGTAACTAAGGCAAAAATCACATGGCAAAATCACCAATTAGTAACCTCCTCTCAGCACACACAAATAATTAGTAACATACTCTCGGGAACCTGTGAGAACCTGCTGGATCCCACCTCTGGTTGGGGGTCACCACAACATGAGGAACTGTATTAAAGGGTCGCGGCATTAGGAAGGTTGAGAACCACTGCATTAGGTGATATTAAGTCTGCTAGATGTCACTTCCTGTTTCAGTATAGGAAGTGATGTCATGACGACGTAGGAAGTTTCAAACCTCTAGCGTTTTTACCACAGAGATCTGAAAATTCCTACAGCATCAAGATGTCTCAACACTGTTTTCTCCCCCCCACCACCACCCATTTCCCTCTTGTTGCTCCCCTAAACAAGGAAACAGAAGAGGGAACACCCATGCCGGAACTTTGGAAGTGCCAACCATAGCTCTCAGCTCTCAGTCTTTGGGGTTTGGGGCAGAGTTCGAGAAGAAGCACAGAGATGGAAATAAGACAGTTAACCCAACACCTCCCCCGAGCCTGTTGTTCGATTTTAAAAACTTCAGCACACAAAAAAAGGAAAGTGGCAGAATACTGAGAGCTGTGGTTGAAGGTGTACTCTTCAAGCTTAGCAGTGGAAGGGTGCTGCTGTGTACTTTTGATGCCGTCTGTGCCTATTCCCTGGCCTTACATTATGCAGACTGTACCCAGAACAAACCCCCAGTTCTGTACCAAAAGAGGCCTTCCTAGTTTAAGAGAGACATAAATGTCACTGATCAGTCTGGCACAAGCACACCATTGGCAGATCCCTTTGAGATCAGGCAGTTTCAAGGACCTTGAATGGATGGAAGAATGAGGGCGGGCTGCCCATATGTGACCGGCCTTGGCAAAAGAGGCTCTCTCATCTGAAAAGCATTTGTGGTACAATTTCTTTTCTCGTCATTCTTCCACAGGTACCAGCACGTCAAGATTCGTCGGCAGGGGTTGTGCCTCTGATTCGGTAATGAAAATTAAAAACGATTCCACGCTGGTTTTTGGAACCAACACTTACCATTTTACGAGCATCACGGCAGACGCCAGCCAGACTCTGGGGAGTGTACCCTTTATCTTCCTTCTGTCCAGTTTTCTTGGGCTTTTGCAAGCCAAATTCTACTACTGACCTCCACTCGTGCATGGAGCTCAATAAATCTTCTTTATTCAAGTTAAAGGAACATCATGGACCCTAGTATTGTTTGCGTGTTCAAATGGCAAATTAGTTAAATAAAAGGGGATTCTACCTGACATTCATGCGAATGGATGGTGTTACCTAGCTGAACAGTTAGAATATTTTAAAAGTAGCAATGGGGAATAACTCAGCTTGGCAGTGCGAGAGGCAGGCTAGGTGGGATCTTTTCAACAGCTATACTGAATGGCTTGAAACGTTCCACAGAGAAGGCAATGAGACCAGATTGTAATTTTAAATATTTTTATAAGTTTTTGGCAAAAACATTCATACAGGGAGACATAGAGAAGCTTATACACAGTTCCTACGATATAAAAAGGGTGGGAAAATAGGTTTGGATGAAAGAATAGGAAGGGAGCAGTGGGGATTTATACGTTACCTAGGTTCAGCTGAGAAGTTCTGGAAGAAGGCAAGGATTCCTATGCCAGCATGGAAATCCAAGCGAAGGACGATATCGTGTCTCACAACCAACTTGACCAAGAGAGGTTCAGGCCAGTAAAATGAGCTGGAACGAGCCAGCGAGCTCACTAGGTGCTGGCTAGCTAGCCAGCTAGCGTGAACTAGAGGTAGCGCACTGAGCTTGGGGTGCACTGCATTTTTATACCCCTTTGCGCAGTTTGGGTGGGAGAAAGTAAGTTTCGTTTCCTGGATCTCATGGGTTTCCATGCTGGGATCGCTGGGTTGAGCTAATTAGTAGCTCATCTATTGTCTTCTAAGTACCGGGTTGTTAGTGCCAATTGTTTCGTGATTCTATCAGTGTTAGTCTTGAATGACTTATACAGAGATACTCCTTGGAGTCTCTGCCCAGGTATTCAAATTTGGATGAGGCTTGAGTGAATTGGGAAGGGAAAAATTGTTAAGGAAAAGGTTCTAAAAGGCAGAGGAAATGCAGAAACCTGTATCAGGGAGTTCTCTAGGTTCTTTGTGTTAGCGAACTTCTTTGGCAGGGTGTGGTAATCAAGATGCATGTCCATGGGGCTTCCAGTCTCAGCTGACTGCATCAACCCTTTTAATGATCTCATTTTGCTAACAGACCTTTTTGCACATTTTGGCCTGTATTAATATCTGGACATTCTGCTACACACACACACACAAATATATGGCTGTTGGCATTTGCCAGTACATATTGCAGGAAAATCATGTGAAATCCATATTCCAGTCATGCTGGGTATGAAGGGTAGGGCAACAGTGTACATGTGTTTGCATGCACTTTGGCAATGGGAGGGGAATAAAGGCTGGCATTATTGTGACTTTCTGCACTAATAAATCTGCCTATGGGTGTCATTCTGTTTTGTTTTGTTTTGGCTGAGTGGCAGAAATTTCCACACAGAAGCTTTAGACCAGAGCCAACCTTTTTTGAGCCTGCAAATACCTTTCGGACTTGGATTCGGTGGGATAAGCATAACCACAAGACGAGTGCCCCAAAATCGTTGCTGCAGGAGGTGGAGACAATCACAAAATGTCTGCCACAGCTTTCCTTCAGTTGCACAGCAATGATCCCTTCTGACACTCTGGCAGAAGGCTGTTAAAGCAACCTTCCATGAAGAGGCAGTGCTTCAAATACTTAAAGGAGAGTCATCACGGCCCCCTCAACCCCCTTATCTCGACATTCTGAAGTCCTTCAGCTTTCCCTTGCAGGGCTTGGTCTCCAGCCCCCTGAATATTCCAGGTAATTTCACTCCACCTGTTCCATTATGTCCGCATCCTCTTCAAAGGGAAGCCTCCAGGTGTGCACAGTATTCCAGGTGCAGCCAGACCGATGCAGCATACAGGGAAACTACAACATCTTGTGATTTGGATGTTATGTCTCTACTGATACGCCTCAAGATTGCATGAGCTTTTGCTCTGAAGTTGCTCGAGAAAGCATGGACCATTTGTTAAAACATGAGGCAATCCATTTTAGCCTCGGTTGGGACACATAAGGGCATTGCAAAAGGATACGTCGCCAGGAGTCTGCTAACTGAAGGGGACAGGGACATAGCTTGTCTGAAAAAGGGATCTTTAGCAGATGACCCAGCAAAACCGTTGGAAAAGGGCAATTAAATCTTGCATGCATGAAGGTTCTACATGACTTTAAATTAACCAGAGAGTTCAAACAGGGAGGAAGATTACCTTTAGAAGGCCCAGGGCAAGCAGAGAACACATCCTCTGAGCATCAAAATGAGTGTAACTCTTAGGCCCCTTCCACTCATGCAGAATCGTGTGCTTTCAATCAGTGGCGTAGCACCCATGGGATCGGGGGGGTGACGCCCTGGGCATGCCCCAGTGCGGGGGCGTTCTGGGGGCATTCCAGGGTGTTCTGGGGTCATTGTGGGATGGAGGCAGGCAGCGCTATGGTAGGGGCGCAGGGCACACACGAGCCTGGGCACAGTTCCCCCTCGCTCTGCCCCTGCTTTCAATCCACTTTCACAATTGTTTACAAGTGAATTTTGCTATTCCGCACAGCTGCAAAGTACATTGAAAGTGCATTATTCTGCATGTGTGGAAGGGGCCTTACCTCTAACATAGATCAGTTTGACCACGTGTTTTTTTACATGATCTACAGAAAAAGAGAAAAGGTCCACTATCTTCAGATTTATGCGGGATAACTTGTGTTTAAAAAGCTGGAGGCAGGCAGCCCGATAAGAGCCTCCAAGCTTCCCTCTGGGGCTTCACAGAAGAGATGGTACCAGAATTTAAAGGTAAGTACCCAGGCACAAGCATCTATTGAGTCAAGCCCAAACTCATAAGAAGAATGGAATACCACTTTAGCAAACAGAAACAAGAGCAGGAATGATGCTGTAGTTGTGGCAGTAGACCACTAGATGGCAATACAAATAACTAGACAACAAATTGAGTACCATCCAGAAAGTGCTGTCCCAATAGTTAGCTTGGAGGGTTTTTTTAAAAGTATTATTAATAGGAAATCCCACTAATATATAATAGCTAGCAAATTAAGAACATTCATAAGAAAAGAAGGGAGATAAGAAAGCCTCTGTGAGACTTGGAGGACCAACTGCTCTATGTGGCATTTGGTGCTTTCCCCCTCTGCTGGCAGAAGTGGATATGGAGATATAGTCTCCACTCCTTCCTACCCTGTTTCCCCGAAAATAAGACATCCCCTGAAAATAAGACGTAGTAGAGGTTTTGCTGAAGTGCTAAATATAAAGCATCCCCCGAAAGTAAGACGTAGCAAAGTTTCTGTTTGGAAGCATGCCCGTCGAACAGAACACCAGAGCATGCAGCTGTGGAGTGGAAAAATAAGACATCCCCTGAAAATAAGACATAGCACATCTTTGGGAGCAAAAATTAATATAAGACACTTATTTTCAGGGAAACATGGTAGGAGCTCATTCAAGCTCAGGGGCAGGGCTATCCTGGACAAGGTCAACAGATCTCAAAACTTGGCTTGAAACTCACTAGCTGGCTTTGAATCTGCCATTCTGCCATTCATGAGAATTGACCTAACATTGCAGAGCCCTGACCTGGATGGTCCAGGCTAGCCCGACCTTGTCAGATCTTGGAAGCTAAGCACCAAGGAAATCCAGGGTCACTGCATCTAAGCAGGCAATGTTGACCCTCCTCTGAATATTTCATGCCTTGGAGACCTGGTGGGGTGGCCATGTTGGCTGCTACTTGACGGCAATTTTCACTGCCTGCTTTATGGAGTCGACATAGAGCAGTGGTGGCGAACCTTTGGCACTCCAGATGTTATGGACTACAATTCCCATCAACCCCTGCCAGCATGGCCAATTGGCCAGAACAAAGGAGGGCTTTCCCCTTTAAAGGGTCAATCCGCCCTCCCCTCCTGGTGACGTCAGCCCTTGCCCAACATGGCCCGGGCTTCGCTTCCGCCCTCAGTTAAGCGGAAGCGGTCACCTTGGCTCCACCCATCCCACCCCCAGAGGCAACCGCAGCCGGTGGGTGATTCACAGCTGTCTTTGTTTCCGACCAATAGCATTGGGTCTTTAAAAAAACCCTATCACTAGAGACTTAGACCTATTCCTGTAAGTAAAACGAGAAAGAGTCTAAGAAAGAGTCAGAAGAAATGGCTGCTCTTCTGAGCATCGATTGCACCACTCAGCTTAGAAATGAGGCCTGCCCTCACACAGCTGCATTCCTCCTGCCAAGACGCCCTGTGTTGCAGACGGCCGCATTAACTCTGGCCAGTGGAATCTGTCGGATTGCAACCTCCAGGAAAAGAGCAATGGGCCAAGATTCCTCTAGCTCTCTCCCAACAGCTCATGCCAGCCCTCTTGCCCCAGGACTTGAAATAATACCTGACGAAAGGGGGAGGTGGATTATTCAATCACTGTTTGTTCTTCGTTAGCTCAGGTGCGCTTGGAGTTCTGTTGACCTGATCCGTTGGTGAGATTTTGATCTGTGTCTAGAGCCTCGTGGCTGTCCCTGTTCTTCTTGAGCAAGAGTGTTACCTGGTCACACAGGACTCACTTGCTACATCTCTCCCCCATTTCCACCCACTCCTCCCAACCTCATTAGCCTTCACCAGACAGCTGCACTCCATTTGCTAAAACTCAATGCATCCATCACAGGTGCCTGCTCCCCGAAACACCATGCCTGGGTTCGTTCTTTTTTGCCTCCTCTCTGCTTTCTTAACTTCAGGTGAGTTGGTGAATCAGGTAGGAAGGTACGGTCGAAGGCTTTCATGGCCAGAATCACTGGGATGCTGTGGGGTTCCCAGGCTGTGTTCTAGTAGCATTTTCTCCTGATGTTTTGCCTGCATCTGTGGCTGGCATCTCCAGAGGATCGTATAGGAAAGGCCAGTAGAACCGGGTAGGGAAGATCAGTGTGAGATGAAAGGGAAGGGTTTGAGGGACAGGCTTCCTCCTCGCTTGTACGGTAACACCACCTTTGGATTCTTTGTTGTCCTCCAAAAAAATGCCACTATGTGTTTCAGGGTTTGGGGGATCCTGAAGGTGAGAAACATTGTTGTGGTTATTGCTGTTGGTTCTGTGTTGAAAACATGGAGACTTCTTAGGACCCAAAGGTTCCTAGAACCCTTGTTTATCTTTTTTTAACAACAACAACAACCTTTATTTGGCATTTAAAAATAGGTTCTAGAGCGTTGCCAGACGTTTTTGAAATACAAATCAAGATTTTATTCAAAGCGTTGTACTATGAGTATACATTACTTAGAGAGTTCTGTCACTTGTAAATTTTTGCTACTTTTTCCAAGAGCATGACATCTGTGTTGTTTAACAGAAGCTCCACAACAGAACAGTCAGAGTCGCACCAACAGATTTGATCTGGGAGCCAGTCTGGCCGAGAAATTCCTAATAACCACATATCTCGGACAGTCAAGAATAATGTGAGCAAGAGTCTCCACTTGGTTTTTACAGTGTGGACAAACCCGATCCTGGAGAGCGATGGATAAGTACCGACCCTTTGTAATGGCCGATGGGAAGGTATTGGATCTGGCCCTTGTGATAATCAATCTCTGTTGGGGTTCAGTTAATAATTCAAGATATTTGGCTATGTGCCCCTGTTCCGGTATCCCTTGTTTATCCTTGCTACTTTGAAAACAGTGCTTCTTTCTAGACCCTGCCTCAGACTTGGAGGCTTAATAGGGGCAGCAGGCCTTGCCAGGGTGGCAACAATCCACAAGGGAGTTTGCAATGGGTAGTTGGTGTGAAGCCCCTTGTGTGATGCTGCAGGGCCCTTTCCAGATAATAAGGGACCCTGAACAGAGAGTACTCATTGGCCCTCTCCCTTCCTCTACCCTCCCACCAGGACCCCAACACACAAACATAATCCTCCCTTCCTGTCCCCCCTGCCTGTGTGCCCTTCCCCTGTCTCCTCATAACTCCTCCTAATGCCCACAGTTTCAACCACCTGAATGTCAAGGGACACCAACTCTGGGTGGGAATTTTGTGGGAAGGGGGTGAAGCCTCTGGAGGGCAGGATTTGGGGAGGAGGGGGGCCTCCCGGGTATAATGCCATACAACCCACCCCAGCAGCCATTTGCTTTAGGGAAACTGATCTTGGGCATTTGAAGATCAGTTGTAATGGGGGGGGGGGGTCCCACAGGTGCCACCTGCAGGTGGGCAATCTTACTACATTCCCTTTCCTCGGCAGCACTAAGTACTGTGTGTGGCTAAGAGTGCTGTTATGCTCACCATCAGGAACATCACTAGCATCACTCATGGACGTGGCGTAGGAAGTTAAGAGCTTGTGTATCTAATCTGGAGGAACCGGGTTTGATTCCCCGCTCTGCCGCCTGAGCTGTGGAGGCTTATCTGGGGAATTCAGATTAGCCTGTGCACTCCAACACATGCCAGCTGGGTGACCTTGGGCTAGTCACAGCTCTTCTGAGCTCTCTCAGCCCCACCCACCTCACAGGGTGTTTGTTGTGAGGGGGGAAGGGCAAGGAGATTGTAAGCCCCTTTGAGTCTCCTGCAGAAAAGAAAGGGGGATATAAATCCAAACTCTTCTTCTTCTTCCCTGGTGGTGCTGGGCAGCTTAGCCATCCAAGAACACTGAAGGGGGGACACGGAATCGAGTGGGGAGGACAGATGACTGTCACACAGGGATGCCAGCCTTCAGGTACAACCCGAGTACACCCCAGAATTACAGCCCATCGCCAGACGACAGAGACCGGTTCCCCTGGAGAAAAGGAATCCTTCGGGTGGGGAATGGAGGATTCTGTGGCATTGTACCCCACTAAGCTCCCTATCTTCCCCAGGCTCCACCACAAATCTCCACATGTTTCCCAACCTGGATTTGGCCACCCTGCTCCTCCATCCTCCATGAGAGAGCCAGCATGGTGAAATGGCTAAAAGTGGAAGATTCTAATCTGGAGGACTGTGACTGGTTCCCTGTTCCTCCTCAAAAGTGGTGGTGTCTCATCTGGCGGTGAAATGGGTTTGTTTCCCTGCTCCTCCACCTGAACCCTGCTTGGGCTAGTCAAGTCAAGTATTTATTGTTTGAGCCATTGGCTATAACAATACAGAGAGACATGCAGTTAACACATTTAAATTAAAACCATAACTGAGTTTTGTTGGGAGATCCACACCTGGTGCGTGTGTATCCCTTGAAAAGTAGCAGAGTGGCACAGAGGCTAAACACAGGGAAGCTTACCTGAGCACGAACACGTGGTTGAGCTTGCTAGAGAGAACTTCAGACACAAAAGAAAGTCAGAGTCATTTGTAGTTTCTAATCTAGTAAAAAGTGTATTTATTAGTGAACTCCATTCTGGATAGAAAGGTGGAGAGATAGGTTCACTATCTAATCTAATCTAGCTGGATGGAGGCGGATGCGTAGGAGACACATCCTCTCCCTAGGCATGGTGAAGGTAAGAGTAATGGAGAGGGTCCGAGAAGAAGGCGGAAGCAAGGGAGGAAGTCCCTAAGAGTATCAGTCTACATCAGGGGTAGGGAACCTTTAACACTCAAAGAGCCATTTGGACCCGTTTTCCATGGGAAAAGAAAACACTTGGAGCCGCAAATAATTTTTGACATTTAAAATAAAGATAACACTGTATATATTGGGGTTTTTTTACCTTTTACTCCGCTCATTCTGAGAAGCGCATGGATGCGTCCGCCCTACTGCCTGCAGGGCGGGCAAGGATGGGGCCAGCGGCTCAGCCTCACCAGCCGCCGGGAAAGCGCCCACCCCGCTCCAATGGGGCAGGCGAGAGGGGAAGCCCGCGGTGCGATCCAGCCGGCTGCGGGCAGTTGGTGCGCCCGCCCTGCCTTCAAGGTGGGCAAGGATGGGGCCAGTGGCTTGGCTTGTGGAGCCGCAGTGCAAGGGCAGAAGAGCCGCATGTGGCTCTCGAGCCGCAGGTTCCCTACCCCTGGTCTACATCAAAGGGATAGACTCAGCATGATAGAGTAAAGGTGACAAATTCCTAAGTCCCTATCTAGCCACTAGCTTGCTAGTAACAACCCCCTCTGTAGGATGAGGCAGGAAACAGCATAAAGTCCCTTTCTTCCAACAAGTTTTACATTGAAATAGAAATTATTTGTATTCGCAATCTCTAAATTAAAATGCCCCACCAAATGCTTTCCACGTCAGATGTTTTTGCAGCTTCTTCAGCTAACCTCCAGTACTTTGGAACATCAGTTCAAACAGCGCTTTAAATACTTTGCTCGTAATTTCCTAGCCGCCAGGGCAAAGAGAGCCATCTTGTAAGAAACATAGGAGTCAATATCGGATAGTAAGAAAATCAGTTTCTCATCATCGGACAAAAAAGCCGTCCTAGGTAGTATTGGCTCCAAAAACCTTTTCCTTCTTTCTGAATATAAAGGACAGGAGAGTATATAACGAAAGAGATCCTCAGGCTCTTGTTTTCCACAGATGCAAAAGCGCTGAGAAAATGGTATTCGTGTGTATCTTCCACTAAGCACGGCTGAAGGCATTGATTGAAACCTAATAGAAGTATAAGCTATTCTTAGGTTTCTTGTTAGTGTAGTGGTCAGATATGTCGCTCTAATACGATCTCTTTTAAATAGTTTATACCACGGAGCAGTTTTTGTCTGGACTATTAATTGTCTGTTTATTCTGGCATCTTCTCTGTACACCCAGTCTCGGAGTTCAGCATTGGATGTTGAAACTCTTAATAAATCGTTTGGAATAGTGTACCGGGATTGAATTTTTTCATAAAAGGTAGAAGAAGAAGAAGAAGAAGAAGAAGAAGAAGAAGAAGAAGAAGAAGATCAGTTGTAATACCTTACAGGTGCCACCTGCAGGTGGGCAATCTTATTACGTTCGCTCTCCCTCAGCAGCACTAAGTACTGTGTGTGTGGCTAAGAGTGCTGTTATGCTCACCATCAGGAACATCACTAGCATCACTATGGACGCATGTGAGAAGTTAAGAGCTGTGTATCTAATCTGAGGAACTGGGTTTGATTCTGCTCTGCCTGAGCTGTGGAGGCTTATCTGGGGAATTCAGATTAGCCTGTGCACTCCAACACACATGCCAGCTGGAGTGACCTTTGGGCTAGTCACAGCTCTTCTGAGCCTTCAGCCCCACCCACCTCACAGGGTGTTTGTTGTGAGGGGGAAGGGCATGAGATTGTAAGCCCCTTTGAGTCTCCTGCAGAAAAAAGCTAGGAAAGGGGATATAACTAAACTCCTCCTCCTCCTCCTCCTCCTCCTCCTCCTCCTCCTCCTCCTCCCCTTCCTCCTCCTCCTCCTCCTCCTCCTCCTCCTCCTCCTCCTCCTCCTCCTCTCCTCCTCCTTCTTCTCCTTCTTCTTCTTCTTCTTCTTCTTCTTCTTCTTCTTCTTCTTCTTCTTCTTCTTCTTCTTCTCCTCCTCCTCCTCCTTCTCCTTCTCCTCCTCCTCCTCCTCCTTCCTCCTCCTCCTTCTTTCTTCTTCTTTCTTCTCTTCCCTTGGTGGTGCTGGGCAGCTTGGCCATCCAAGAACACCATGGGGACACGAATCAGTAGAGGACAGATGACTGTCACACAGGGATGCCAGCCTTCAGGGTACAACCCAGTACACCCCAGAATTATGCCCATCGCCAGGACGACAGAGACCGTTCTGGAGAAAGGAATCCTTCGGGTGGGGGAATGGAGGATTCTGTGGCATTGTACCCACTAAGCTCCCTATCTTCCCAGGCTCCACCACAAATCTCCACATGTTTCAACCTGGATTTGGCTCATACCCTGCTCCCCATCCCCACTTAGAGAGCCGGGCTGGTAATGGCTAAGAGTGGCAGATTCTCCCAATCTGAGAACTGTGTCTGGTTCTGTTCCTCCTCAAAAGTGGTGGTGTCTCATCTGGCGTGAATGGGCTTGCCTCCTCTGCTCCTCCACCTGAACCCTGCTTGGGCTAGTCAAGTCATATTTATTGTTTGGAGCCATTACATAACAATACAGAGAGACACATGCAGTTAACACATTTAAATTAAAAACCATAACTGAGTTTTGTTGGGAGATCCACACCTGGTGCGCAGGTATCCCTTGAAAAGTAGCAGAGTGGCACGAGAGGCCAAACACAGGAAGTTTTACTCTGAGCAATTAACACGTGGTTGAGCTTGCTAGAGAGAACTTCAGACACAAAAGAAAGTCAGAGTCATTTGTAGTTTCTAATCTAATAAAAGTGTATTTATTAGTGAACTCCATTCTGATAGAAAGGTGGAGAGATAGGTTCACTTCATCTAATCTTAATCTAGTTGATGGAGGCGGATGCGTGAGGGAGACACGTCCTCCCTAGGCATGGTGTGAAGGTAAAGAGTAATGGAGAGGGTCCAAGAAGAAGGCGGAAGCAAGGGAGGAAGTCCCTAAGAGGACAGTTCACATCAGGGTAGGGAACTCACACTAAAGATTATTTGGACCCGCTTTTCCATGGAAAAGAAAACACTTGGAGCCGCAAATAATTTTTGACATTTAAAATAAAGATAACACTGTATATATTAGTTTTTTTTACCTTTTACTCCTCCGCCATTCTGAGAAGCTTAATGAATGCGCACCACTCTACCACCTGCAGGGCGGCAAGGATGGGGCCATGGCTCAGCCTCCCCGCCCAGCCGCTGAAACGCCCCACCTCGGGCCTAAATGGGCAGGCGAGGGGAAGCTCAAGGGTGCTTATCCAGCCGGCTATGGTAGTTGGTGCCTCCGCCTCTGCCTCTTAAGGTGGGCAAGGATGGGGCCAGTGGCTTGGCTTAGACAAGAGTGCAAGGGCAGAAGAGCCGCGATGTGGCTCTCGAAATGAGAAGGTTCCCCTAAATTTCGGTCTACATCAAAGGGATAGACTCCAGCATGATAGAGTAAAGGTGACAAATTCCTAAGTCCCTATCTAGCCACTAGCTTGCTAGTAACAACCCCTCTGTAGGATGAGGCAGGAAACAGCATAAAGTCCCTTTCTTCCAAACAAGTTTTACATTGAAATAGAACACCATTTGTATTCGCTAATCTCTAAATTAAAATGCCCCACCAAATGCTTCTTTCCCACGTCAGATGTTTTGCAGCTTCAGCTAACCTCCAGTACTTTGGGAACATCAGTTCAAACAGCTTTTAAATACTTTACTCGTAATTTCCTAGGCCGCCAGGGCAAAGAGAGCCATCTTGTAAGAAACATAGGAGTCAATATCGGATAGTAAGAAAATCAGTTTCTCATCACTCGACAAAAAAGCCGCCCTAGGTAGTATTGGCTCCAAAACCTTTCCTCTTCTTCTGAATATATAAAGGACAGGATATATATAACTAAAAAGAGATCCTCAGGCTCTTGTTTTCATACAGATGCAAAAGCTTGAGAAAATGGTATTCGCGGTGTATCTTCCACTAAGCACGCTGAAGGCATTGATTGAAACCTAATAGAAGTATATAAGCTATTCTTAGGTTTCTGTTAGTGTAGTGGTCAGGATATGTCGCCTAATAATGCATCTCTTTAAATAGTTTATACTTACATCGGAGCAGTTTTGTCTCTGGACTATTAATTGTCTGTTTATTCTGGCATCTTCTCTGTACACCCAGTCTCGGAGTTCAGCATTGGATGTTGAAACTCTTAATAAATCGTTTGGAATAGTGTACCGGGATTGAATTTTTTCATAAAAGGTAGAAGAAGAAGAAGAAGAAGAAGAAGAAGAAGAAGAAGAAGAAGAAGAAGAAGAGGAGGAGGAGGAGGAGGAGGAGGAGGAGGAGGAGGAGGAGGAGGAGGAGGGTGGATTTATATCCCCCCTTTCTCTCTCCTTCTGCAGGAGACTCAAAGGGCTTACAATCTCCGTGCCCTTCCCCTACAACAAACACCCTGTGAGGTAGGGGCTGAGAGAGCTCCGAGAAGCTGTGACTAGCCCAAGGTCACCCAGCTGGCGTGTGTGGGAGTGTACAGGCTAATCTGAATTCCCCAGATAAGCCTCCACAGCTCAGGCGGCAGAGCTGGGAATCAAACCCGGTTCCTCCAGATTAGATACACGAGCTCTTACCCTCCTACGCCACTGCTGCTCGTAGAGCGATTTTGCTTGGGCTAGCCACAGTTCTCTCAGAGCTCTCTCTCAGTTCTACCTATTTCACAAGGTGTCCATTGTAGGGAGGGGGAGGGGAGGAGTTGTAAGCCTCTTTGAGATTTTGTTAAGATAGAGAAAAGTGGCGTTTAAAAACCAACTCTTCTTCTCCTGCTCCTTATTAGGAGGGACCTGGCTACTCTAAAGTCACAGGCAGCGGGCAGAAGAGCTGTGCAGCCATGACAGTTCACTGGACCTTGCCAAATCTCCTGCCCCCTTCTGACACCAACCCCTGCGAGTTCAAATGTACCTGGCCCCTGGGTGGATCTAGAAACCTGACAGGTCGGAGGTTAGAGGCAGGGTGGAACCTGGAAGAGGCTTACAGCCGCTATTGGTGTTCCCGGGGCCAGAACGAAGCCTGATATAACAGCATCAGGGTTTAATCTTGTGTCTTTGGGTGGAGGACGGGAAACACCCAAGGGTGGAGTGAACAGCCGATCTTTATCAGACTGGTTCTGAACCGGAGAGCTTTTTCTCTTACGGGATTATGTTACAATTATTATACGTTATACGATTTATCTCTCTGACCTCATCAAATAACCGAGAGGTTTACAGAACTTTACAAACCAGAAAGGGCACCCAAGAAGCCTTGAATCTCAGTGTTGGTGGCGTGCAAGGCAGCATGGGGATGGCAAGAGTGGGAGAAATGCCAGCAGCAGGAGAGAAAGGCAAGCAAATGCGGCTTCACATCCACAAGGATCATTACAGTCGGGGTGGAAAAAGGGGATATAAGTCTAAGATCCTTGATTCATGGTAGAACTGAACATTTGCAGTTCTATTACACTCTTGCTTCAAATTGGAGGAGTAGTAGTAGTTTGGATTTATATCCCCCCTTTCTCTCCTGTAGGAGACTCAAAGGGGCTTGCAATCTCCTTGCCCTTCCCCCCTCACAACAAACACCCTGTGAGGTAGATGGGGCCAAGAGAGCTCCAAGAAGCTGTGACTAGCCCAAGGTCACCCAGCTGGCATGTGTGGAAGTGCACAGGCTAATCTGAATTCCCCAGATAAGCCTCCACGGTTCAGGCCTTAGATACACGAGTTCTTCACCTCCTACGCCATTGCATCTATATTCGTAACAGAAACACAACTCTTAAAAAGCAGCCCCTCAAATTCAGTTTCAAAATCGCATTTTTTATTCCAAGGGTCTAAAATTCCTGCAACTTTGCAACTGTGCTTTTGTCTAGAATTTTCATGCCCAAGTCGCATAGCCCAAAAGCAGGGGCGTACTGCCCTAGGGGCATGGGGACACCCTTGTCCCCGGGCGCATGGCTTTTGGTCTCATGTCCCCGGATGCCCCCCCCACGTGACCAGGAGCTGACATGCAAGGAAGCAGGGAGGAAGGGCTCAGTGGTGGACTCGGTGACATTATATCCTGCTGACGTTCCTCCCTTCTTCAAACCTTCCCCTACCCAGTCTCCGCCCCTCAAAGTTTCAGGAATTTTTCCAGTTGGGGTTGGCCATTCTACACAGTATGACAAAAAGAGGTGTTGTGCAATGGGGGTTGCCATTGGGCAAGGTGGGCAGCTGCCCAGGGCACCACTTTGTGGGGGGCATCAAAATGCAGGGTTCGTTTGGGGGTATTTTTTAGTGGTTTTCCATTTTTGGCCTCTCATAAGGGCAGGCAGAAGTTTTAGATAGCGGCATTCGATTCGTGGCTCAAGCGTGATCATCATCAGGAGACTGTCCTTATGCTACTCCCCAATTTTGGTGGGGTTTGGTTCTGGGAGTCCAAAGTTATGGACTTCCAAAGGGGGTGCCCCATCCCCCATTGTTTCCAATGGGAGCTAATAGGAGATGGGGGCTACAGTTTTGAGGGTCCATAACTTTGCCCCCCCCGAACCAAACTGCACCAAACCTGGGGAGTATCATTAGGGCAGTCTCCTGATGAGACCCTGAAAGTTTTGAGACTGTGCCTTCAGAAATGTGCCCCCCACCAGCCTGCAACCCCCATTGACAGCAATGCAGAAAACTCAATGCAGAACAAAGATTCTTGGGCAAATTTCTGGGATTACATTGGTTCGTTTCGCTCCTTGCAAAACTGGTGTGAGCAGAAGTCACAGTGGGACAAAATAAATGTATGCATGGCATGAAAGGTGAAAGATGCCTGTTGGAGATTGCAAGTGTAAGTCACAACCTGCCATAAAAGTCCCAAGTTTCCGTGGCTGATTATCCACTGCCGGTTGTTTCCTGCCCTCACCCCACTCTGGTGCGAAAAGTTGCAGAAAGCGAGAAGCATGAACCGGGTAAGAGGAAGTGGATTGGGACAAGATTTCTTGCCCCAACGTGCCCCCGCTTTCGGCACGCTGCAAAGAGGAATCTCTGGATCTATTCCTTTCATGGAATGCAGCACTGCCCCCCTGTGGCTGATGTTGATGTTTCCCTTGTATTACTCAATATCTCCAAGAACAGAGTTTTTAACTGTAACAAGTCTTAGCTGTAAGAGCGTCAGCGTTCGTACGCAGTATTTTCAGCTCGTTATCTGCATTAACACACTGTACTTTCAATCGTGACGAAACACTGTCATTTTGTATCGAATCAAAGAGGGGATGTGCATGGATGTGAAGGTTTCACCAAAAATATTTACCCCAATTGTGGCTGCTAGAATGAGAATCTGATCTGATGAAGACTACTTGAAAACGGCCAGAATAAGCACATTCCGTTCATAATTCCGCACAGACGGATTTGTTTGATTCTCTGATACTCCGTAGATTGATTCGATACAAAATGACAGTGTTTCGTCACGATTGAAAGTACAGCGCGTTATTGCAGATAACGATCATGCAGATAACGATAATGCAGATAATGCAGATAACGAACTAAAAATACTGCGTACGAACGCTGACACTCTTACAGCTAAGACTTGTTACAGTTAAACACTCTGTTCTTGGAGATATTGCGTACTTAGAGTGTTGTCGTATAGCATTATTGTTGCACTCGTTCTGTTATATATATGCACTTATTGTTTGATATACACCTTTGAGCACATAAAAAGCGGTGGATGTAATGCGTTTCTGATGGTGTGTTTCCCTTGTATTACCACACTGTTGCTTGTTTCTACCACAGGACATCTCTTTGGTTAATTCTGCACCATAGAAATATAACAGGTTGACGAAGGGAAATATCTCCGTTTAGGAAAGTACTTCCCATGGATCCCTTCCCCGAAGAGGGATTGTCCTGTTATACTTCTCTCTACTCAGGTTTTTCAAAAATTGCCAAAACGATGATCTTTTTGCAAAATCCCAGGTTGAACCCGCTCCCAAGCAAACGGCACAAGCACGCAACTGCTTTATTTTTCCCACCCATTGCCCATTCACCTGCCTGATGTCATGTCAGTTTCATTTACGTTGAGCTGTAGGCCGGTGTTACAGCCCACCATTTCCGAAATGTTCCCCCAAGCATGAAAGAAAACTGATTGTTTCCCCTGACCTCAACTCAATTTCTTCACGGAAAATGGGCTCTCATGTGTAGAAAAAAACAGAATACGATGGACCCGGATTCAAAAATAACGGATGCAACCCATTATTATTACGTTGTGCAGAATCCACCTATGAAATGTCACTCTGGGAATGACAGGTTTTTTTGCGGGTAAAGAATTTCTATCGGAGGATTCTCTGTCCCTTCACCAAACTGCAATTCCCATGATTCTTTGGGGGAAAACATTTTGATTAAATAGGTGCAAATCTGACCGTCCCCAACCTTTATAAGCACAGGTAGTTGATCCAAAGAGAATCAGAGGCCCTTTCCCATGGTCGCTTCCACACGGTAGAAATATAATGGGTTGACGAAGGGAAATATACCAGTTGTGGGAAGAACTGTGCATCTCCAAAGCGGGATTGGACCATTATATTTCCCTCAACCTGTGTTTTTCAAATAAACACAAAAATCATGAATTTTTTTAAAAAACCTGGGTTGAACCTGCTTCTGTGGGAGTGGCACGGGAGCCCAACCACTTTATCCCCCCCCCCTTATCCTGCCTTACATCATGTAAGTTTCATTTCTGTTGAGCTGCTGACTGGTGTGATAGCCTGCCATTTCAGAAATGTCCCCCAAGCAAGTTTTGTCCCCTGGGCAGCAACTGTGACAGCCATTTCACCCAAATTTGTACAGCAACACATTCACAATGAACGTTCTATTTTTATTTTTTGGGATGCTCAGAGCATGAAGCTAGGCAGATGCACACACGCCTTTGGATGTGGATGGGACATATTCAGAGGTGGGATCCAGCAGGTTCTCACAGGTTCCCGAGAGAAAGTTACTAATTATTTGTGTGTGCTGAGAGGGGGTTACTAATTGGTGATTTTGCCACGTGATTTTTGCCTTAGTTATGCCCCTCCTCTCAGCAGTAGCACGCAGAACTTGAAGCAGTCTAGCAGGCGGTGCACGGGCGTGCGTGGCAGCTTGCACCTGCGTGCATTCGTTTCCCATCCAAGGACTGGCGCCGCGGCTTCATCCTTGCCACAGCCCCGCCCAGGAATGCCCCGCCCCCGGAATGCCCGGCCAAGTCCCTGTCGTGCCCCGCCCAGCCCCATTGGCGCTACGCCACAGTTTGAATCCCACCACCATGGGAACCTGTTACTAAAAGGTTTGGATCCCACCACTGGACATATTGCTTTGCTCCCTTTTTGGACAGATGTTATTATTTTGTATATTACAACATTAAAGGGGGGGATGCTTCATGTTTACATGTGTTGTTGTTTCAAAGCCCTAAACCTTTTCTTCCCTTGCTGTAGAAATGGCACGGGAAGGTCCAGCTTGGGTTCCTGGGCACTGGTGGGATTTTAATAATTTAACAACCAGTTCGCTCCCACTTCCCTTTTGCTGCCCCCCCTGCTATATGCCCCCTTGCTGCCCCCAACTGCCCACTTACCTGCTGCGGAAGAACTTCTTGTGGGGGTGGAGGGGGACAACAGGGCCTTGCCACAGCTGCTCTGAAAGCTCCCTTGCTCCCACTCTCCTGGGAGAGCGGGCGATGGGGCTTTTAGCGCCAGGGCAGCTGGGCAGCAAGGCACCTGGCTGCTCCAGGGCTCTGATGGCTGCTTTTAACAACCAGTTCACTGAACTCAACAACAAATTAGGTACCGGTTCTGCTGAATCCCATCACTGCTTCCAGGGTTGCTGTAGATTCTCCACCAATCAGAAGTGTTCCCTTAGCAAAGCAGGAGGAAGGGGGACGGTGATGATGGAATTGCCAATCAGAACACAGGAAAAATGGGATGTTTACATCTGCACATTATCATTGCAAAATAAGTATAGCAGGTTCGTACAAAAGGGCAGGAAGAAGAAGAAGGAGAAGAAGAAGAAGAAGAAGAAGAAGAAGAAGAAGAAGAAGAAGAAGAAGAAGAAGAAGAAGAAGAAGAAGAAGAAGAAGAAGAAAAAGAAGAAGAAGAAGAAGAAGAGGGGGGGGGGGAGGAGGAGGAGGAGGAGGAGGAGGAGGAGGAGGAGGAGGAGGAGGAGGAGTTCGGATTTATATCCCCCCCTTTCTCTCCTGCAGGAGACTCAAAGGGGCTTACAATCTCCTTGCCCTTCCCCCCTCACAACAAACACCCTGTGAGGTAGGTAGGGCTGAGAAAGCTCAGAAGAGCTGTGACTAGCCCAAGGTCACCCAGCTGACATGTGTGGGAGTGCACAGGCTAATCTGAATTCCCCAGATAAGCCTCCACAGCTCAGGCGGCAGAGCTGGGAATCAAACTTGGTCCCTCCAGATTAGATACACGAGCTCTTAACCTCCTACGCCATTGTTTTCTTCAGGGAAAAATGGGCACCCAAGCAAAGGACAAAAACAAAATAAAATAGACCCTGATTCAAAAATAATGGATGTAACCCGTTATTAATATGCTGTGCAAAATGTCTAACCCTTCTGTGATTGTCAAGAAATTGAGTCAGTCGTTCCCACAGACTTCATTGCCACTACTAAAGTGGGCCTGTTAAAACATGGATGGAACTTAGTTTGCAAAACCACAGAGACTATTGATGCTGATAAAGAATGTTTTTGCTTTGTTTTCCAGGAAACTCACTGGTTTGTGAGGTGTGTAAATCGAAAGAAGCCTCATGCTCCGGAACTCTGCAAACCTGCGAAGATTCGGAACATGTCTGTTCTACAATGGTAGCAGAATACAGAATCGGTCAGCAGCACCTCAATTCCACTTGAGAATGGCTCTTTTAAATTGTACAGAATAAGCAAGGAGATGTGTGAATGGATCTCCCCAGTTATTTTTAAGGAAATAATTGGGCAGGGCCTCACAAAACAGAATGAGAGCCAGTTGTTTAACCCTTCCTCCTCTGCACAGTTAATTTTACAAGAATGACAATTCTCTCTAGGGTTCCGTTGCTATTTATTATTTTTATTTATGTTGTTCATAGTCCACTTTTCTTCAGACCTTTGTGATTGAGGCTTCATTTTATCTGGGCATTGTGGAGGGTGCCAAAGTCCAAAATGAGCAGGGGGCAGGGGAGGGGCTTTATGTCAACTCTGACCCTCTTGGTTGTATATAAAAGTTGACTTTTGGTGACCTTGAACTACCCTGTGTCCAGGTAAGTCATGAAATGTTTAGCATGTTTAGCACCTCTTTTTGATTCGTTAAATAGCCGAGGGCAGCCGTCTGTGTTCCATGATGGAGGGTATGAATTATTTTAAAAGGAAAGAGAGGGGGAAAGAGGGGAAGGAAGGGATTCAGTGACTCAGAGGCATACAAGGGGGGAAGCGTCTGGTGCACCAGTGCGTCCTCTGCCCTGTCCCACCCTGGAATGCCCCCACCATGCCACGCCATGCCACGCCCCCACCACACCCCCACAGGGGCACACACCCGATGCATCGTGCATCCCCCCTTGGAGCTACGTCTCTGCAGTGGCCTCGTTTTTTAAAATTCTCAATTGCTATTAACATTCCTTACTCCTGGGGCATATCTAGTCCCCCTTAGGCTGCTTGAGCATTTCTCCCTTTCTAACTGATTTACAAAAATATATATTTTCTATATATATATGAGGAAGGACTTAGCAGCAACCTCAACAAGCACAGTAAATATCTTCACTATTTATGTTATTTCTCTTTGAGATGAAAGAGTTTAGACCACCTCAATTTAGCAGCCTAAATTAGAGACTCTGCTATCTGCTATTTTGAGTTTTTGTTGGACTTTGTTTTCCCTACTGGACTGCAAAATCAACTAATTGGCTGCAACTTAACTGCTGAGTACATTGACTGCATCCTCAGCCTGCTTTCTAACGGGACATAGGAAGCGGCAGAGAGAGAATTAGGGTTGGTCGATACCAGCCAGATGCGTTCCGATTCGGATTCGGCCCCGATTTGGATCAATGGGTTCGGATTGGCCGAATTCTGAACCTTGCAGATTCGGACTGGCCCGAATCTGTGGGAAAATCCGGGAATTTCAGGTGCGTTTTTATTTTTTGGTGTTTTCTCACGTTTCGGCCTGCTGGGGGCGCATTTTCTCTCTAAAATGTTCAAGTTCATTTTACCACATCTTCAACCCTCTCGTTCTCTCAAGAAGTTCATTTTACCATCTCTTAAACAGTCAAAAATGACAAACTTCTTTCAGTTTCAACTGCCCCGTAGCCAACCATTTTGAAGTATTAGCAAATTACGCTGAAGAGTGTGAAGTGCTACTAAAAGCTGCAGTCAAGATGATCGTGGCTGCTAAGCATTGGCCCCTTCCACATATGCAGAATACTGCACATTCGATCCACTTGCGCAATTGTTTGCAAGTGGGTTATGCTATTCCACACAGTGAAATCCAGCTGCCAAGTGCATTGAAGGTGGATTGAAATCGCATTATTCTCCATGTGCGGAATGGGCCATAGTGATGAACATCTGTTAGAGCAGCACTCACACAAAAACCCAACTAAAGACTTGGAAGATCAAGTGAAAGGACCCTACCAAGGGTCCAATGAAATCCTTAACATCCTTCAACTAACTGCTGCAACAGTAGAGTATATTTGTAAGGAATTATGTTCAACCAACAGTGGAATCAGACAAATTAAGAAGAAGAAGAAGAAGAAGAGTTTGGATTTATATCCCCCCTTTCTCTCCTGCAGGAGACTGCAGGAGACTCAAAGGGGCTGACAATCTCCTTGCCCTTCCCTCCTCACAACAAACACCCTGTGAGGTAGGTGAGGTAGGTGGGGCTGAGAGAGCTCCGAGAAGCTGTGACTAGCCCAAGGTCACCCAGCTGGCATGTGTGGGAGTGTACAGACTAATCTGAATTCCCCAGATAAGCCTCCACAGCTCAGGCGGCAGAGCTGGGAATCAAACCCAGTTCCTCCAGATTAGATACACGAGCTCTTAACCTCCTGCGCCACTGCTGCAGCTTTGTATTGTCAAAGGCTTTCACGGTCGGACTCACTGGGGTGCTATGTGGTTTCCAGGCTGTATGGCCGTGTTCTAGCAGCAATCTCTCTTGACGTTTTGCCTGCATCTGTGGCTGGCATCTTCAGATCTTGATTCAACAAGCTCAGCATATATGCCTTATTGTAAACGTACACCTCTTCCGCTAAAATTAAAAGAGCATTTAGAAGAATTGTGGAAAGGTTTTGAGACCTATATTCATCACTTTATTAAATCTTTTGAGAACTCCTGGAGGACAAATGACTGGGACACATCTATAACAGATTTACAAGAAAGGAAATACAGATCTTCCATCAAAGTATTGCCCAATCAGCCGGCTAAGCATAGTGAGCAAACTTTACGCAAGATACCTATACTGGAAGTTAGAAGATTGCCTGGAAAGAGAGGGAGGTCTTGTGAAGGAACACATAGGTTTCAGAAAGGAATGCTCCTGCGCCAACCATTGCTTCGTTTTGGATCACTTCATTGCCCAATATTCTGCTGCTTCAACTACTTAGCTGTATATAGCTTTTATTGATTTTAAAATGGCCTTCGATTCAGTTTCAAGACAAAAGTTGCAGGCCAAACTAGCTGAATCCAATATTGACAGAAGATTGCTTTTCCTAACGAGAGCACCATATAAGAATACAGTTGCAAAAGTAAGGTGCAACCCCCAGGGTTTTATGACTGAACCAATTAAACATAACAAAGGGGTAAAACAAGGTTGCATTCTGGCCCCCTTACTATTCAACTGTTGTATCAATGATTTAGTACAGTGCCCGCCATCAGTCTTCCGCATGGCCAATTGGCCATGATGTAGCCACAATTGGCCATCAGCCCTTGGCAGGCTGATGGCCAATTGGCCATGGAACCATAACATCTGAGGCAATTGGCCATGCACCATGAGCACATTTTAGAGGTAGAAGCCATGACACACCATCCATCTAAGCTTGCTGACCAACAGCTGTCACTTCTGCTATATGCAGATGATACAGCAATCCTATCTAGAACCCTGGTTGGACTGAGAAGAGCGCTTACCACTTTTACAAGCTACTGCCAGCCAAATCATCTGCCAATTAATTATGAAAAGTCTAAAATAATGGCATGCTCTAAAAGCAACAAGACCCACTCTTGGTTTATCAGTTCCAAAAAGGTAGAACAAGTTAAAATGTATAAATGTTTTGGGGGTAATGTTGAATGCTAAAGGCCGTAAGAAAGATTATGTGACACATGTTGCAGCTAAGGCCCTTAAAAGTGCCAGTGCCATTCAAAGGTTATTCTGGTCGAAGGGTGGCCAAAATATTGAAGCTGCTCTTAAAATGTTCATAGCCAAACCCCTAACACAAATTTTGTATGGAAGTATGCTTTGTACTCAAACAATGCAAACCATGTAAAAATCAAGAAAAATGCAGAGACAGCTCATTGGATAGGCTTGCTTCTGCTAAATTTGCTTATGGAACAGACGTGCAGGGTCCAACTCTACAATGCTCCCTTGAAATGGGACATGTTCATACACACCTACCTCAATACTACAATCAGTTTTTACTTTGGGGAGGTGGAGATTTCGAAACAGATGCTGGGATTTTGGGGAAAATTCATATTCCAGTCATAATTGAACACAAGTGTCCCCATTCGCCCTACCTCCAAAGTCATGTGAAAACTAATCCTGGCTTTGTTCTCTTCTGCAGGGGGAATCATGTTCACGAGAAGTTTTAAGGAATGCATGGAAACCTCACCGATCTGTGACTTTATCCCCTTCAGCATGACATTCAGGCCGAGCATCGCCATGCGGACAACCTTCAACTGCTGCAGCACTGACGGGTGTAACTCAGTGCAACCTGAATGTATGCCCTTCTTATCCCCTCTCCTTCAATAAAAACATTGCCTGGTGCTCACCCTGAGTTCTGCTCACTCCCCACAGCTGTGCTCCCCCATAACTGCACCCCACCCTGAACTCCCCATGGATTTTAGGGCAAGGGCGCAGTTGGCCATTGGGGGTCACCCCACCCCTGAACTCCATTATGCGTTTGGGAGCAGGGCCAGCCAGTCAGAGTTCTGGGGGTGGGGTGAGCTCCACTGACCAGCATTCAACTGCACCTCTGTCCTGAACTCCACAGGGAGTTTGGGGCAGGGTTCAGTTGCAGAGTGGTGGTGGCCCTGTAATGCACCCCAACATGATCTCAAGAAGTGGCACCCAGGGTTGTACCCCCCTTCACCCCTCTTGCTACGCCACTAAGGATGGAACAGTGTTTGATGTGCTCTCCCGTGCATTCCTTTGCTATGAAAGTAAAATGTTCCACCATTCTTTTAGACATAAAGTAGTGGGGTGGAAAGTGACTCCGAGTTGTAGCCAGCTTATATGGACCCCTCATGAGGTTTTACAGGGAAGAAACAATCAAAGGCCATTTGCCATTGTCTGCCTATGTGCAGGAACCCAAGACTTTCCTGGTGGTCTCCCCTCCAAAAACTAACTGGGGGTGATCCTGCTCAGCTTCCACAATCTAATGAGATCTTGGCATTTATACTAGCCAGCAAGAGCACAGCTGCCATATTCTAAGCCCCAAGAAGCAGACTGACTTCAATGCAAACATGGAAGGAGTCCTTCCAGGTCAGCTCTAGTGCAGGCCTAGTTCTCACTGGGATGGGAGCAATAGTCCCTCTAACTGTGGTAGGCAACTGTGTGTGCCACTGAGTGGACCAGAGTTGCCTTGAACCACCTGCGAGTGATCCCCCTGCTGGCCGTGCACCCAATCTGCGTGGTATCAATATGGTGTTTGTGAGGCTTACAGGCAACATTATGCGGGAGCAAAAGGTGACAGATTTTGGTTTGTCCCTAGTGCCAGAGGTCTCCAGAACACCCAACGGCTTCGAGTGTCCTTCCTGTTTTGCTCTTGGAGCCAGTCGGTGCGGATACATGGATACTTTGCAGTGCTCTGGGAACGAAGACCACTGTTTTGAGATTACAGGAACACTGATGATCGGTAAGTTCATCCAAGTGGCAGAAAGGCCAGGACGGCTCAGAAGAACAGATATGCTGTCCCATTTGACCTACTTTGGACTCGTGCAGGTGTAGGCAAATCAGGAGGTCGACGCATTCGCCCCACCCAGACAATCTCTCCTTGATTATCCCCACCCATATTGGTAGAAGTCCAATGAGTTAGACTCAGGGATGGTCTTATCTGCAAGGGCAGCTTGTGGTGAATGTTCAGGCACCATCCTACACTGTCCAATTGCTGCTGCTCTGCAAAAAATCATGGACCCCCTTCCAACAACTGCTGCTGGCTGACATTGAAATCATCTGGATGGGGAGTGAAGTTGGACAGCGTGCCAGATGTCAGTCCCTCAGGGGCTTGGACAGCAGCTGACTGGCTTGATGGCCAGTTGTCCAAGCAGCATGAATGCACATGGGAAGCTGCCTTGTAATGAATCAACTATCAGTCCATCCAGGTCCTGCGTTGTCCACCCAGACGCAAAGTACCTTCCAGGTCACCAGCTGCGGGAGAGATCTGTGGGTTGAACTTGAGACAGTAGGATTTGAGGAGCGGAGGGACTTCAACTTGAGGACAGTGGGATTTGAGGACACTTGAGGACAGTGGGATTTGAGGACAGTGGGATTTGAGGAGCGGAGGGACTTCAATGGGGTATAACATCATGAAGCCCACCTTCCAAAATGGCCATTTTCTCCAGGTAAACTGATCTCTGTTGTCTGGAGATCAATGGTAATATCCAATGGCGTAGTTAGGGGGGGACATGGAGGGGCTGGATCGCCAGGCACCAGTCCCTATAGTCACATAGAGTTTGAGGTGGGGGGCAGTTGGGCCGGCCCACCTTGAGAGGTGAACTCAATAGCAGCTGGGTCCTGGCCCTCCTCAGTGAGATTTGGGACAATCCTTTAGAACTGCAGCCAAAGCTGACCCACTTGGTGAGCTGAAACCAGCATTAAATGAGCTGCCGCTCCTCTTGAACTCCACATAGAGTGTGGGGAAGAGGGGGAGTGCGAGCCTGTCTGGCTCCGTTCCCAAGCTCCATGGGGAGTTTGGGAGTGGGGTGCAGTTGCGAGGGGGCCGGTGTAGCTGGGGAGGACATGACACTCAGGGTGAGCCTGGGCACTATTTTACTCAACTATGCCCTTGGTAATGCCAGAAGATCTCCATCTACCACCTGGAGGTTGGCAACGCTATCTCAGGCCAAAGTCTTTCACATCACCTGTTTGGATATTCCAGGGAATGAACTTGGGACCTTCAACATGACAAGTAGATGCTCAACCACTGAACCATGACCCTTTCCCTTCAGAGCTCTGACACTGACTGATCATCATCTGTGCTTGCTTGCTCCCTCGTGGCCCAGACTGTGACTGGATTGCTTGGGATGTGATGTAATTTTATGAAGAAGAAGAAGAGTTTGGATTTATATCCCCCCTTTCTCTCCTGCAGGAGACTCAAAGGGGGTCACCCTGCCTCCCTCACAACAAACAACAATCTCCCTGCAGGTGTGGGTGGGGGGCTCAGAGAGAGCTCCGAGAAGCTGCAGGATTAGTCCGCTCCAGCTGGGGTATTGCAGTGTGGGAGTGCACAGGTTAAGAAGAAGCATAGCTAGAAGAGTTTATATCCCCTTCTCCTGTAGGAGATCAAGCAAGCCATAATCTCTTGGTCTCTCCCTCACAACAAACACCCCTGTGAGAGGGGTAGGTGTGGCCCCAGAGTTCGGTGAAGCTGTGACTAGCCCAAGGTCACCCAGCTGGCATGTGTGGGACTGCACAGGTTAAGAAGAAGAAGAGTTTGGATTTATATCCCCCCTTTCTCTCCTGTAGGAGACTCAAAGGGGCTTACAATCTCCTTGCCCTTCCCCCCTCACAACAAACATCCTGTGAGGTGGGTGGGGCTGAGAGAGCCTGTGAAGAGCTGCTGTGATCTAGCCAAGGTCACCCAGCTTTGTGGGAGTGTGTGTACAGCTAATCTGAATTCTGTGATAAGCTCTCACAGCTCAGGCAGCAGAGCGGGGAATCAAACCCGGTTCCTCCAGATTAGATACACGAGCTCTTAACCTCCTACGCCACTGCTGAGATGATGTTATTTTATGAGATGATGTTATTTCATGATATGATGTTATTTTATTTGTTTTATGCCAAAGAAAAGCTAAAGAAAGAAAGGATTGCTTGGGAGCCACCCCCCGCCCCTTCAACTCTCTGGCAGTGGCTGGCGGCCACTGGTACAGCTGCCGATTTCAGCCTGGGGTAGCCCAGGTCGAAGGAAGGGGTTAGAAAATGACACTGGGGCTTAGGGTGGCCAGCTCTGGGTTGGGAAATACCTGTTGTATTTCTGTCGTGACGTCAGCCACTCATATTTTGGTAAGAGGGTTGCAGCCTAGGCCCGTTGTACTCTGCACCCCCATAAGTATGCATTTTGACCCCCAAACACCTGCTTGGGCCTTGCAAGTCTATCCTTCTGAGATTCAAATCGATCCCTCCCTTGTGTTAACCATAGATGGGGCAGACAGGTACGGTACATCAGTTTCATTGCCCCTCTAATGTCCAATTCAGTAATGAAAAGAGAAGGATGTTATTGCCGTCACACTGGAGATACGGTTTCCCCTCCCCTCTTCTGGTTTGTTTGGTGATTTGGGGGTTTGTTTTTTGGAAATAAAACCATCGTGAGCAGCAGTGGCGTAGGAGGTTAAGAGCTCGTGTATCTAATCTGGAGGAACCCGGTTTGATTCCCAGCTCTGCCGCCTGAGCTGTGGAGGCTTCTCTGGGGAATTCAGATTAGCCTGTGCACTCCCACACACGCCAGCTGGGTGACCTTGGGCTAGTCACAGCTTCTCGGAGCTCTCTCAGCCCCATCTACCTCACAGGGTGTTTGTTGTGAGGGGGGAAGGGCAAGGAGATTGTCAGCCCCTTTGAGTCTCCTGCAGGAGAGAAAGGGGGGATATAAATCCAAACTCTTCTTCTTCTTCTTCTTCTTCTTCTTCTCCTTCTCCTTCTCCTTCTCCTTCTCCTTCTCCTTCTCCTTCTCCTTCTCCTTCTTCTTCTTCTTCTTCTTCCTCTTCCTCCTCCTCCTCTTCTTCTTCTTCTTCTTCTTCTTCTTCTTCTTCTTCTTCTTCTTCTTCTTCTTCTTCTTCTTCTTCTTCTTCTTCTTCTTCTTCTTCTTCATTCCAAATCCTGCCTTCACCAGCCAACTCTATCCCATCTCTCTCATTCAGGTAATTTTAATTTCACCAAATCCTCTGCCGGCTGCGGCACTGCCGGCACCTGTTCCAAAAAGGTGGGTTCTCATCGCTATTCCAAGAATGTGGTGGATGTTTTGACAAAAGTGAAGTGTTCCCCGGCACTCCAGGCTGGGAGCACCAGAACCGAGCTCTGATGGACCGGCCCGTCTTCAAACCTCCATTGACAGCATAATCACAAGAGGGTCTCGCTTTCTCTTGAGGACTAGTGTTGAGGTCAGATTTGTATCATCTGGGCCTGGCACATTGCGCTGCTTCCTTCCCTACTTTTAGGTAATAAAGTATTCCAAAATCTAATTCAAAAGAGGACTTCACGCTTTATCTCTGTTGACGTATTTGTGGGAATTGTCACATCTAGCACTTTCTTTTGTTGCTACCAAGAGACATTTGGAGGTGATTTGCCACTGCTTGCCTTCTCATCACCCAGTGTTCCTTGGAGGTCTTCCAACCAAATACCAGCCAAGGTCAAAGCTGAGAGTGTATCTAGTCCAAGGTCACCCAGCAAGCTTCTGTGGTGTGAGTGGGGATTCATACCTGGGTTTCTCAAATGCTAGTCTGACATTTTAACCACTGCTCTTCAAAGATTAAGAACATAAGAAAGAGCCTGCTGGATCAGACCACAGCCCATAGTCCAGCATTCTGCTACTCGCAGTGGCCCACCAGGTGCCTTTGGGAGCTCACATGCAGGATGTGAAAGCAATGGCCTTCTGCTGCTGCTGCTCCCGAGCACCTGGTCTGCTAAGGCATTTGCAAGCTCAGATCAAGGAGGATCAAGATTGGCAGCCAGAGATCGACTTCTCCTCCATAGATCTGTCCAAGCCCCTTTTCAAGCTATCCAGGTTAGTGGCCATCACCACCTCCTGTGGCAGCATATTCCAATCACACGTTGCGTGAAAAAATGTTTCCTTTTATTAGTCCTAATTCTTCCCCCCCAGCATTTTCAACGAATGCCCCCTGGTTCCAGTATTGTGAGAAAGAGAGAGAAATTTCTCTCTGTCAACATTTTCTACCCCATGCATAATTTTATAGACTTCAATCATATCCCCCCTCAGACGTTTCCTCACTAAACAGTCCCAAATGTTGCAGCCTCTCCTCATAAGGAAGGTCCCTCCAGTCCCTCAATCATTCTCAAACCGCCTTCCCTCCCCCCACAACAAACACCTTGTAAGGCAAATGGGACTGGGAGAGTTCTGAGAGAACTGTGACTAACCCAAATCATTCTGCAGGCTGCATGCAAGGGATTGGGGAGTCGAACCCAGTCCTCCAGATTACAATCTGCCGCTTTTAATCACCAAACGACACTGACTCTCACCACCATACTATGCTGATTCCCTACATGTAGCTTCATACCCTATAAAATCCTCCATGGCAGCCGGTAGAATAGAGGTCACGGCAGTGGAAACAAGCAAAGAAAAAGTACCAGGGGCTGCCGATCAAATGTGGAGGAAAAGGACATGGCTTTTGTATCTTTACTTTCTGCATATGAGTCCTCCTCAAGGACGTAGGTAAGGGGGGGCGTTCTCAGGTTCCACCCCCCCATTACATGTCCGAAGCGTCGCCCCCATTTGTGTTTTTTGTATTTTTTATTTTTGGCCTGCAGAGGGCGCAGTTTTTAGGCTAGCAGCACCAAACGTTCAGGGATTTGTTGGGCGACTCTCTTGATGATGCCACCCAGGTTCGCCACCACTGTAATAGAAGATGGGGCTACACTTTTGAGGGTCCATAACTTGGGGAGGTATGGCCATGCCCCCCAGGGGCGGGGCTTGGGGAGGTGTGGCCATGCCCCAGGGGTGGGTGGGAGCATTGCCCCACCCCCGAACCCCCCCCCCCAAATCCACACCTACGTCCCTGGTCCTCCTTATAGACATGGAGAGGGAAAATGAGGACACTGTAGACAGAAATGGTCCCCTTTACAGCAAACACACAATGGTGCGCTAGCAAGCAGATAGAAGATTTTTGGAAGACGTTGCCTGCCTCTGAACATCCGTCGAGTAAAATTCTGAAATTTTGCAGAACCTCCCCTCCTGCCCCTCCATTCTTGGAATTTCCCTTGGATTAGAAACTGATGCCATATTCCTAAAAACAGAAAAAGAAACGGATCGTTGGAATTCAGGAAGCAATTGTGTAAAGAGGATTTCAGAAAATTTCCTTTTGTGATGCTAGGAGCCAGCATGCTGTAGTGGTTAAGAGCAGGTTGACTCTAATCTGGAGAACTGGGTTTGATTCCCCACTCCTACACACGAGCTGCAGACAATACACTATTGTGTGGGAGGAATTCTGCACAGCCCCCCCCCCTCCCCCAAGTGTTTGGAAGATACTTTATTTTTCCTCCAAGTGCTTTATTTTGAAAACACTAACCTGAAGTTGCTTTGACAACGTTTCCCGCTTGCTGTGCAGAGAACAGGAAACATTTTACACCTTCCCCTTTTTAGGAGCTCTGACTTTCATTTTCGCCACAGCTTGCGCCTACCATTTTCTACCGCTGCAGGATTCTCCTTGCCACCTGAAGAAGAGTTTGGATTTATATCCCCCCTTTCTCTCGTGCAGGAGACTCAAAGGGGCTTACAATCTCCTTGCCCTTTCCCCCCTCACAACAAACACCCTGTGAGGTAAGTGGGGCTGAGAGAGCTCCGAGAAGCTGTGACTAGCCCAAGGTCACCCAGCTGGCGTGTGTGGGAGTGCACAGGCTAATCTGAATTCCCCAGATAAGCCTCCACAGCTCAGGCGGCAGAGCGGGGAATCAAACCCGGTTCCTCCAGATTAGATACACGAGCTCTTAACCTCCTACGCCACTGCTGCTCCTAACCTGCCGTTTGAAGAAGGTTCCATGGAGTGTTCCTCGGCTTGCAGCTCACCCATCTGCAATTTCCATGTGAAAAGTGCATGAATAAAGTTAGTTTTCACTGCTGATTCTGTGCACATCTTGTTTTTCCTTTTAATTTTTGTTTTGAAAAAGGTGCCTTTGAATTTCCGACAACTCAAAATGTACAATTCTCATATCGTATCATCGAAGCTTTGAAGACACCTCCCTCAAAACAAAAAAGTGTGCTAAACTGGCAGTGAAAACGAACTTTATTCAGGTACTTTTTATGTGGAAATTTCAGATGGATGAGATGCAAGTTAAGGAACCGTCCGTGGGAACCTAAAGGGTGCGGGGTGAGTAAAAGAACCATTTTGGAGTAAAATCAGTGGTGGGGTCCAAAAATTTTAATAACAGGTTCCGATGGTGGTGGGATTCAAACAGTGGCGCCGCCGCACACACGCACCTCCAGTCCCTATTGGGCAGGGAGGTTACTTTAGTAACCCCTTCTCGGCACTCAGAAAAAATTAGTAACCACTTCTAGAGAAGTGGTGAGAACTGGTTGGATCCCACCTCTGAGTAAAATGTTTTATTTTCCCTACATTTTGGGAGAAAAAAAGTCAACATTGTTCTTTTTAAAAACATCTGCAAGACATTCTATTTGCGTGGTGCAGAATGAGCTTTGTTGATGAACCAGCTTTGATTCCACGCTCCTCTGCAGGAAGCTTGCTGGGTGACCTTGGGCCAGTCACAGTTCTCTCAGAACTCTCTCAGCCTCACCTACCGCACAAGGTGTCTGTTGTGGGGAGGAGGAAAAAGGAGTTTGCAAGATGCTGTGAGACTCCTTACGGAAGAGGAAAGCGGAATATAAATCCAAACTCTTCTCTTCTTCTTGTTTTAGGAGAGGTGAATCCAAGCTCCAAGTAGGACACTCTTCCCACTGGTTAGCTTTAGCATTGGAATGTGCCATGCTGCTGAAACATGGCAAAACCATCTAATTCTTACAACATGTCTTTAACCCAAAGAACAAACACCTCCTGGGCATCGCCAACACTGCAATCTAAGCTGTTATGAAAGTCCATTGCCCTTATGACATATAGCAGTGATGGCGAACCTATGGCACGGGTGCCAGAGGTGGCACTCAGAGCCCTTTCTGTGGGCACGCGTGCACAGAGTTCATCATGTGGGAGGGGACGAAAAATCACCCCCACACACACACCTAACCTGACCTGGGCATGATCCTTTACCTAGGAGTAAGCTCGGTTGCTGGCAATGGGGCTTCCTTCTGAGTAAACCCTCCTAGGATCATGATTTACCCATTTGAAGCATTGCATGATTGCTTCACCAAGCTTACTCCTGAGTAACATGCGCCTCGGAGTCAACTGTTTTTTCTAAACTAAAACTTCAGTATTCAGGTTAAATTGCCATGTTGGCACTTTGCAATAAATAAGTGGGTTTTGGGTTGCAATTTGGGCACTCAGCCTCAAAAAGTTTCACCATCACTGACATATAGCTAATGATGACAGCTTTCAACAATTTATGAGAGGAAATAAGCCAATGATTTGGCAACAGTGTTGAAAAAAAGATGTCCCTAATAGTTGCTTTGAGCCTGGCTGTTGTGTCAGGGAGAATGGGATATTAAGTTTGAATGGGTGGGTGGATGGATTATGTTTGGGTGGGTGGTATTGCCTGAGGATTTCAGCTGTGATGTGGGTCATATTAGTGAAAGGCACGGGCTTTGGAGAAACAGGCACACCTGCCTGATAGAGATGCACCAGCCCGCTCTTTGGGGCTGGATATGAAGACACAGTCCCAGACACAGTCTAGTAAAACTGGCTTGGATAACAGTAGAGAACTGACAAAAATTTGTAGGGAGTTCCAGAAAGCTGGTCCATTCATTGCAACCAGTCTGTGCTGAAGTGTTGCATATCTCCTAAGGGCACTTCTGGGAAGAGATTGTTCATGTAATTTATTTCCTGCTTCTCATTAAACCAACTCTTTACACACGTTGCCTAAGGGCTGCTGTTCTCTAAGTTGCACATTCTCTCCTCTAAGAAACACAGGTTCTTCTTTCTCCCCTCCCCCTCAACCCCCCCCCCCCACGTGCCCACCACCACGTTTGCCAACAAACCCTGTGAATCGCTGATGATTCTCAGCTACGTATGAAAGAGATCTCTTTTAATGTTGGTATCAAAAGGGTGGGAGGTAAGAGGATATTGTGGGTATTGTTAGATCTTGGAAGCAAAGCGGTACTTGGATGAACAATGCTGAGACAGGCCATGGTAAATAACCCCTCCTTCTCATCTCCCTTGCTGGGGTCATCATAAGCCAATTGCAACTTGACCCAACTTATGTAGGTACACATGAAAGGGATGCTTTGGCAAATGCATCTTTTCGAGAAGCTGAATTCCTTGATCACGTGAGACATGAAAAGCCCATGGGCAGTACCGAAGTGGCTCGTTTTCTTGACTCATCTGCATGGATTTTGAGTTCTCTCTGATGGACAAATTGATTGTTTTTTGGGCTACAAGTAGGGCTGCAGATCTCCCAGAATTACAACTGAACTCCAGAAAATAGAGAACCGTAGCCCTTGAGAAATGCATTTTTTGGGCAGCCTGAACTGAGTCAAATTTTCACCTGGAGTTTTGGGGGGAAAAATTCTCATAGCAGAGGATACGTGGTGGGGCAATTCATTTAATGGCTTGGCACCCTGAACCTCATCCCTGGGGGTGGGGGTAGGGGGGCACCCAGAGAAGTAGTTTTCCCCGAGCGTCATTTCCTCCGATACACCTCCGAAGATGAGTAACCATAATTTTCCACCTGCAGATCTGATGAACTTAGAAAACATAGGGTTTGACATATACAACAGAGCCCACTCCCCTCCCACAAGCACGTGGATGAAAGCTTGGTGAAATCATTGTGTTGTTATCATCACCATCTCAGCTAGTTCACACAGGAAATTTTCATTATCTCAACTACAACACACTACCAGCATAGCTTCGGTATTGGAATGTGTGAAGGCCCCAGCAGGGGGAAAGAGGTAAGAGCCAAAGACATGTGAATAATCTTTGGAACGCATAAATTAACAAGACCCCAAATCTGACACTAACACAAAGTCAGATCCCAGACTCCTATCAGGAGGACAGCAGGAGGCTTGTTAGGGGGAAATATGTTAGGATCAGCTACACAACCATCAAGGACATGACAGCTATCTGTGTGTGTATTGGGGTGGGGGGCAGGGGGCGGGGGGGGGGGAGGCGGAGGCTAATTCCAAGCATATGTGGTTTACTTGGCCCTAGGGAAATCGGAAGATTATCTGAAGTATGAAACAGTCTGCTTCAGACTCTTTATGGTCCTGTATACATGTCAGTGGCTTCCAACAGGGACACAATGTACTATTTTGATGACATGTATTTTCCATATTCTCCCGTGCCAATTCCCCACTGCTGCCTGGAGTATTCCTCCAGGTAAATTCCTCCAGGTGAGCCACTGCATTCAATGTCAGCTGCCTCAGTGGATTCCTCTCTGATCTGAGTACTCCCTGGTTCTTCTCTTCTTCACATGAAGGCAGTCTGGTGAACATTCTTCCTTTTGGGCCTCCTTTCTCTAGGTAAGTTTTTAAAAAAGATGTACTGTGCTCTTTTCCTTGTCTCTGGGGAGGGAATTGGTCAGGGTCAATTCCAGGCATTGCATCAACAAGTGTGGGCACACTCAGAGGTGGGATCCAACCAGTTCTCACCACTTCTCTAGAAGTGGATACTAATTTTTTTCTGAGTGCCGAGAAGGGGTTACTAAAGCAACCTCCCTGCCCAATAGGGACTGGAGGTGCGTGTGTGCGGCGGAGCCACTGTTTGAATCTCACCACCCTCGGAACCTGTTATTAAAATTTTTGGATCCCACCACTGGGTACACTCACACCTGAAAGACCAGAAATATTTTCTAGGGTATAGTTTTTTGCGGTGCAAAGCTCGATTCAACAGATTGGAGGGGGGTTTCCACATACTGGACTTAGTCTTGATTTTCTTCCCAGTGGATCTACAAGCACTGTCATGTGTTCAGTCATAGCCGTACTGCCCTTCCTGTGCATTCTCACAGCTCGGGAGTCAGTTTATTTTCTTCCTCGTGTGCCTTAAATAACCAGGATTTTTTAAAGGAGATGGCCTCACAGATAACATCATAGTACCTCTCCCTTTTTAGTTTTTCCCATTTTTTTGTGTGCCTGCTTGTATGAGCATAGGTCGTGGGTGGGGGGGGGGGGGGGGGGGGGGGGGGGGGGGGGGGGGGGGGGGGGGGGGGGGGGGTGGGGGGGGGGGGGGGGGTGGGTGGGGGTGGGGGGGGGGTGGGGGGGGGGGGTGGGGGGGGGGGGGGGGGGGGGGGGGGGGGGGTGGGGGGGGGGGTGGTGGGGGGGGGGGGGGGTTTGGGGGGCAGGGGAGGTGGGGGGGGGGGGGGGTGGGGGGAGAGGGGGGGTGGGGGGCGGGGGGGGTGGGGGGGGGGGGGGGTGGGGGGGGGGGGGGGTGGGGGGGGGGGGGGGTGGGGGGGGGGGGGGGTGGGGGGGGGGGGGGGTGGGGGGGGGGGGGGGTGGGGGGGGGGGGGGGTGGGGGGGGGGGGGGGTGGGGGGGGGGGGGGGTGGGGGGGGGGGGGGGTGGGGGGGGGGGGGGGTGGGGGGGGGGGGGGGTGGGGGGGGGGGGGGGTGGGGGGGGGGGGGGGTGGGGGGGGGGGGGGGTGGGGGGGGGGGGGGGTGGGGGGGGGGGGGGGTGGGGGGGGGGGGGGGTGGGGGGGGGGGGGGGTGGGGGGGGGGGGGGGTGGGGGGGGGGGGGGGTGGGGGGGGGGGGGGGTGGGGGGGGGGGGGGGTGGGGGGGGGGGGGGGTGGGGGGGGGGGGGGGTGGGGGGGGGGGGGGGTGGGGGGGGGGGGGGGTGGGGGGGGGGGGGGGTGGGGGGGGGGGGGGGTGGGGGGGGGGGGGGGTGGGGGGGGGGGGGGGTGGGGGGGGGGGGGGGTGGGGGGGGGGGGGGGTGGGGGGGGGGGGGGGTGGGGGGGGGGGGGGGTGGGGGGGGGGGGGGGTGGGGGGGGGGGGGGGTGGGGGGGGGGGGGGGTGGGGGGGGGGGGGGGTGGGGGGGGGGGGGGGTGGGGGGGGGGGGGGGTGGGGGGGGGGGGGGGTGGGGGGGGGGGGGGGTGGGGGGGGGGGGGGGTGGGGGGGGGGGGGGGTGGGGGGGGGGGGGGGTGGGGGGGGGGGGGGGTGGGGGGGGGGGGGGGTGGGGGGGGGGGGGGGTGGGGGGGGGGGGGGGTGGGGGGGGGGGGGGGTGGGGGGGGGGGGGGGTGGGGGGGGGGGGGGGTGGGGGGGGGGGGGGGTGGGGGGGGGGGGGGGTGGGGGGGGGGGGGGGTGGGGGGGGGGGGGGGTGGGGGGGGGGGGGGGTGGGGGGGGGGGGGGGTGGGGGGGGGGGGGGGTGGGGGGGGGGGGGGGTGGGGGGGGGGGGGGGTGGGGGGGGGGGGGGGTGGGGGGGGGGGGGGGTGGGGGGGGGGGGGGGTGGGGGGGGGGGGGGGTGGGGGGGGGGGGGGGTGGGGGGGGGGGGGGGTGGGGGGGGGGGGGGGTGGGGGGGGGGGGGGGTGGGGGGGGGGGGGGGTGGGGGGGGGGGGGGGTGGGGGGGGGGGGGGGTGGGGGGGGGGGGGGGTGGGGGGGGGGGGGGGTGGGGGGGGGGGGGGGTGGGGGGGGGGGGGGGTGGGGGGGGGGGGGGGTGGGGGGGGGGGGGGGTGGGGGGGGGGGGGGGTGGGGGGGGGGGGGGGTGGGGGGGGGGGGGGGTGGGGGGGGGGGGGGGTGGGGGGGGGGGGGGGTGGGGGGGGGGGGGGGTGGGGGGGGGGGGGGGTGGGGGGGGGGGGGGGTGGGGGGGGGGGGGGGTGGGGGGGGGGGGGGGTGGGGGGGGGGGGGGGTGGGGGGGGGGGGGGGTGGGGGGGGGGGGGGGTGGGGGGGGGGGGGGGTGGGGGGGGGGGGGGGTGGGGGGGGGGGGGGGTGGGGGGGGGGGGGGGTGGGGGGGGGGGGGGGTGGGGGGGGGGGGGGGTGGGGGGGGGGGGGGGTGGGGGGGGGGGGGGGTGGGGGGGGGGGGGGGTGGGGGGGGGGGGGGGTGGGGGGGGGGGGGGGTGGGGGGGGGGGGGGGTGGGGGGGGGGGGGGGTGGGGGGGGGGGGGGGTGGGGGGGGGGGGGGGTGGGGGGGGGGGGGGGTGGGGGGGGGGGGGGGTGGGGGGGGGGGGGGGTGGGGGGGGGGGGGGGTGGGGGGGGGGGGGGGTGGGGGGGGGGGGGGGTGGGGGGGGGGGGGGGTGGGGGGGGGGGGGGGTGGGGGGGGGGGGGGGTGGGGGGGGGGGGGGGTGGGGGGGGGGGGGGGTGGGGGGGGGGGGGGGTGGGGGGGGGGGGGGGTGGGGGGGGGGGGGGGTGGGGGGGGGGGGGGGTGGGGGGGGGGGGGGGTGGGGGGGGGGGGGGGTGGGGGGGGGGGGGGGTGGGGGGGGGGGGGGGTGGGGGGGGGGGGGGGTGGGGGGGGGGGGGGGTGGGGGGGGGGGGGGGTGGGGGGGGGGGGGGGTGGGGGGGGGGGGGGGTGGGGGGGGGGGGGGGTGGGGGGGGGGGGGGGTGGGGGGGGGGGGGGGTGGGGGGGGGGGGGGGTGGGGGGGGGGGGGGGTGGGGGGGGGGGGGGGTGGGGGGGGGGGGGGGTGGGGGGGGGGGGGGGTGGGGGGGGGGGGGGGTGGGGGGGGGGGGGGGTGGGGGGGGGGGGGGGTGGGGGGGGGGGGGGGTGGGGGGGGGGGGGGGTGGGGGGGGGGGGGGGTGGGGGGGGGGGGGGGTGGGGGGGGGGGGGGGTGGGGGGGGGGGGGGGTGGGGGGGGGGGGGGGTGGGGGGGGGGGGGGGTGGGGGGGGGGGGGGGTGGGGGGGGGGGGGGGTGGGGGGGGGGGGGGGTGGGGGGGGGGGGGGGTGGGGGGGGGGGGGGGTGGGGGGGGGGGGGGGTGGGGGGGGGGGGGGGTGGGGGGGGGGGGGGGTGGGGGGGGGGGGGGGTGGGGGGGGGGGGGGGTGGGGGGGGGGGGGGGTGGGGGGGGGGGGGGGTGGGGGGGGGGGGGGGTGGGGGGGGGGGGGGGTGGGGGGGGGGGGGGGTGGGGGGGGGGGGGGGTGGGGGGGGGGGGGGGTGGGGGGGGGGGGGGGTGGGGGGGGGGGGGGGTGGGGGGGGGGGGGGGTGGGGGGGGGGGGGGGTGGGGGGGGGGGGGGGTGGGGGGGGGGGGGGGTGGGGGGGGGGGGGGGTGGGGGGGGGGGGGGGTGGGGGGGGGGGGGGGTGGGGGGGGGGGGGGGTGGGGGGGGGGGGGGGTGGGGGGGGGGGGGGGTGGGGGGGGGGGGGGGTGGGGGGGGGGGGGGGTGGGGGGGGGGGGGGGTGGGGGGGGGGGGGGGTGGGGGGGGGGGGGGGTGGGGGGGGGGGGGGGTGGGGGGGGGGGGGGGTGGGGGGGGGGGGGGGTGGGGGGGGGGGGGGGTGGGGGGGGGGGGGGGTGGGGGGGGGGGGGGGTGGGGGGGGGGGGGGGTGGGGGGGGGGGGGGGTGGGGGGGGGGGGGGGTGGGGGGGGGGGGGGGTGGGGGGGGGGGGGGGTGGGGGGGGGGGGGGGTGGGGGGGGGGGGGGGTGGGGGGGGGGGGGGGTGGGGGGGGGGGGGGGTGGGGGGGGGGGGGGGTGGGGGGGGGGGGGGGTGGGGGGGGGGGGGGGTGGGGGGGGGGGGGGGTGGGGGGGGGGGGGGGTGGGGGGGGGGGGGGGTGGGGGGGGGGGGGGGTGGGGGGGGGGGGGGGTGGGGGGGGGGGGGGGTGGGGGGGGGGGGGGGTGGGGGGGGGGGGGGGTGGGGGGGGGGGGGGGTGGGGGGGGGGGGGGGTGGGGGGGGGGGGGGGTGGGGGGGGGGGGGGGTGGGGGGGGGGGGGGGTGGGGGGGGGGGGGGGTGGGGGGGGGGGGGGGTGGGGGGGGGGGGGGGTGGGGGGGGGGGGGGGTGGGGGGGGGGGGGGGTGGGGGGGGGGGGGGGTGGGGGGGGGGGGGGGTGGGGGGGGGGGGGGGTGGGGGGGGGGGGGGGTGGGGGGGGGGGGGGGTGGGGGGGGGGGGGGGTGGGGGGGGGGGGGGGTGGGGGGGGGGGGGGGTGGGGGGGGGGGGGGGTGGGGGGGGGGGGGGGTGGGGGGGGGGGGGGGTGGGGGGGGGGGGGGGTGGGGGGGGGGGGGGGTGGGGGGGGGGGGGGGTGGGGGGGGGGGGGGGTGGGGGGGGGGGGGGGTGGGGGGGGGGGGGGGTGGGGGGGGGGGGGGGTGGGGGGGGGGGGGGGTGGGGGGGGGGGGGGGTGGGGGGGGGGGGGGGTGGGGGGGGGGGGGGGTGGGGGGGGGGGGGGGTGGGGGGGGGGGGGGGTGGGGGGGGGGGGGGGTGGGGGGGGGGGGGGGTGGGGGGGGGGGGGGGTGGGGGGGGGGGGGGGTGGGGGGGGGGGGGGGTGGGGGGGGGGGGGGGTGGGGGGGGGGGGGGGTGGGGGGGGGGGGGGGTGGGGGGGGGGGGGGGTGGGGGGGGGGGGGGGTGGGGGGGGGGGGGGGTGGGGGGGGGGGGGGGTGGGGGGGGGGGGGGGTGGGGGGGGGGGGGGGTGGGGGGGGGGGGGGGTGGGGGGGGGGGGGGGTGGGGGGGGGGGGGGGTGGGGGGGGGGGGGGGTGGGGGGGGGGGGGGGTGGGGGGGGGGGGGGGTGGGGGGGGGGGGGGGTGGGGGGGGGGGGGGGTGGGGGGGGGGGGGGGTGGGGGGGGGGGGGGGTGGGGGGGGGGGGGGGTGGGGGGGGGGGGGGGTGGGGGGGGGGGGGGGTGGGGGGGGGGGGGGGTGGGGGGGGGGGGGGGTGGGGGGGGGGGGGGGTGGGGGGGGGGGGGGGTGGGGGGGGGGGGGGGTGGGGGGGGGGGGGGGTGGGGGGGGGGGGGGGTGGGGGGGGGGGGGGGTGGGGGGGGGGGGGGGTGGGGGGGGGGGGGGGTGGGGGGGGGGGGGGGTGGGGGGGGGGGGGGGTGGGGGGGGGGGGGGGTGGGGGGGGGGGGGGGTGGGGGGGGGGGGGGGTGGGGGGGGGGGGGGGTGGGGGGGGGGGGGGGTGGGGGGGGGGGGGGGTGGGGGGGGGGGGGGGTGGGGGGGGGGGGGGGTGGGGGGGGGGGGGGGTGGGGGGGGGGGGGGGTGGGGGGGGGGGGGGGTGGGGGGGGGGGGGGGTGGGGGGGGGGGGGGGTGGGGGGGGGGGGGGGTGGGGGGGGGGGGGGGTGGGGGGGGGGGGGGGTGGGGGGGGGGGGGGGTGGGGGGGGGGGGGGGTGGGGGGGGGGGGGGGTGGGGGGGGGGGGGGGTGGGGGGGGGGGGGGGTGGGGGGGGGGGGGGGTGGGGGGGGGGGGGGGTGGGGGGGGGGGGGGGTGGGGGGGGGGGGGGGTGGGGGGGGGGGGGGGTGGGGGGGGGGGGGGGTGGGGGGGGGGGGGGGTGGGGGGGGGGGGGGGTGGGGGGGGGGGGGGGTGGGGGGGGGGGGGGGTGGGGGGGGGGGGGGGTGGGGGGGGGGGGGGGTGGGGGGGGGGGGGGGTGGGGGGGGGGGGGGGTGGGGGGGGGGGGGGGTGGGGGGGGGGGGGGGTGGGGGGGGGGGGGGGTGGGGGGGGGGGGGGGTGGGGGGGGGGGGGGGTGGGGGGGGGGGGGGGTGGGGGGGGGGGGGGGTGGGGGGGGGGGGGGGTGGGGGGGGGGGGGGGTGGGGGGGGGGGGGGGTGGGGGGGGGGGGGGGTGGGGGGGGGGGGGGGTGGGGGGGGGGGGGGGTGGGGGGGGGGGGGGGTGGGGGGGGGGGGGGGTGGGGGGGGGGGGGGGTGGGGGGGGGGGGGGGTGGGGGGGGGGGGGGGTGGGGGGGGGGGGGGGTGGGGGGGGGGGGGGGTGGGGGGGGGGGGGGGTGGGGGGGGGGGGGGGTGGGGGGGGGGGGGGGTGGGGGGGGGGGGGGGTGGGGGGGGGGGGGGGTGGGGGGGGGGGGGGGTGGGGGGGGGGGGGGGTGGGGGGGGGGGGGGGTGGGGGGGGGGGGGGGTGGGGGGGGGGGGGGGTGGGGGGGGGGGGGGGTGGGGGGGGGGGGGGGTGGGGGGGGGGGGGGGTGGGGGGGGGGGGGGGTGGGGGGGGGGGGGGGTGGGGGGGGGGGGGGGTGGGGGGGGGGGGGGGTGGGGGGGGGGGGGGGTGGGGGGGGGGGGGGGTGGGGGGGGGGGGGGGTGGGGGGGGGGGGGGGTGGGGGGGGGGGGGGGTGGGGGGGGGGGGGGGTGGGGGGGGGGGGGGGTGGGGGGGGGGGGGGGTGGGGGGGGGGGGGGGTGGGGGGGGGGGGGGGTGGGGGGGGGGGGGGGTGGGGGGGGGGGGGGGTGGGGGGGGGGGGGGGTGGGGGGGGGGGGGGGTGGGGGGGGGGGGGGGTGGGGGGGGGGGGGGGTGGGGGGGGGGGGGGGTGGGGGGGGGGGGGGGTGGGGGGGGGGGGGGGTGGGGGGGGGGGGGGGTGGGGGGGGGGGGGGGTGGGGGGGGGGGGGGGTGGGGGGGGGGGGGGGTGGGGGGGGGGGGGGGTGGGGGGGGGGGGGGGTGGGGGGGGGGGGGGGTGGGGGGGGGGGGGGGTGGGGGGGGGGGGGGGTGGGGGGGGGGGGGGGTGGGGGGGGGGGGGGGTGGGGGGGGGGGGGGGTGGGGGGGGGGGGGGGTGGGGGGGGGGGGGGGTGGGGGGGGGGGGGGGTGGGGGGGGGGGGGGGTGGGGGGGGGGGGGGGTGGGGGGGGGGGGGGGTGGGGGGGGGGGGGGGTGGGGGGGGGGGGGGGTGGGGGGGGGGGGGGGTGGGGGGGGGGGGGGGTGGGGGGGGGGGGGGGTGGGGGGGGGGGGGGGTGGGGGGGGGGGGGGGTGGGGGGGGGGGGGGGTGGGGGGGGGGGGGGGTGGGGGGGGGGGGGGGTGGGGGGGGGGGGGGGTGGGGGGGGGGGGGGGTGGGGGGGGGGGGGGGTGGGGGGGGGGGGGGGTGGGGGGGGGGGGGGGTGGGGGGGGGGGGGGGTGGGGGGGGGGGGGGGTGGGGGGGGGGGGGGGTGGGGGGGGGGGGGGGTGGGGGGGGGGGGGGGTGGGGGGGGGGGGGGGTGGGGGGGGGGGGGGGTGGGGGGGGGGGGGGGTGGGGGGGGGGGGGGGTGGGGGGGGGGGGGGGTGGGGGGGGGGGGGGGTGGGGGGGGGGGGGGGTGGGGGGGGGGGGGGGTGGGGGGGGGGGGGGGTGGGGGGGGGGGGGGGTGGGGGGGGGGGGGGGTGGGGGGGGGGGGGGGTGGGGGGGGGGGGGGGTGGGGGGGGGGGGGGGTGGGGGGGGGGGGGGGTGGGGGGGGGGGGGGGTGGGGGGGGGGGGGGGTGGGGGGGGGGGGGGGTGGGGGGGGGGGGGGGTGGGGGGGGGGGGGGGTGGGGGGGGGGGGGGGTGGGGGGGGGGGGGGGTGGGGGGGGGGGGGGGTGGGGGGGGGGGGGGGTGGGGGGGGGGGGGGGTGGGGGGGGGGGGGGGTGGGGGGGGGGGGGGGTGGGGGGGGGGGGGGGTGGGGGGGGGGGGGGGTGGGGGGGGGGGGGGGTGGGGGGGGGGGGGGGTGGGGGGGGGGGGGGGTGGGGGGGGGGGGGGGTGGGGGGGGGGGGGGGTGGGGGGGGGGGGGGGTGGGGGGGGGGGGGGGTGGGGGGGGGGGGGGGTGGGGGGGGGGGGGGGTGGGGGGGGGGGGGGGTGGGGGGGGGGGGGGGTGGGGGGGGGGGGGGGTGGGGGGGGGGGGGGGTGGGGGGGGGGGGGGGTGGGGGGGGGGGGGGGTGGGGGGGGGGGGGGGTGGGGGGGGGGGGGGGTGGGGGGGGGGGGGGGTGGGGGGGGGGGGGGGTGGGGGGGGGGGGGGGTGGGGGGGGGGGGGGGTGGGGGGGGGGGGGGGTGGGGGGGGGGGGGGGTGGGGGGGGGGGGGGGTGGGGGGGGGGGGGGGTGGGGGGGGGGGGGGGTGGGGGGGGGGGGGGGTGGGGGGGGGGGGGGGTGGGGGGGGGGGGGGGTGGGGGGGGGGGGGGGTGGGGGGGGGGGGGGGTGGGGGGGGGGGGGGGTGGGGGGGGGGGGGGGTGGGGGGGGGGGGGGGTGGGGGGGGGGGGGGGTGGGGGGGGGGGGGGGTGGGGGGGGGGGGGGGTGGGGGGGGGGGGGGGTGGGGGGGGGGGGGGGTGGGGGGGGGGGGGGGTGGGGGGGGGGGGGGGTGGGGGGGGGGGGGGGTGGGGGGGGGGGGGGGTGGGGGGGGGGGGGGGTGGGGGGGGGGGGGGGTGGGGGGGGGGGGGGGTGGGGGGGGGGGGGGGTGGGGGGGGGGGGGGGTGGGGGGGGGGGGGGGTGGGGGGGGGGGGGGGTGGGGGGGGGGGGGGGTGGGGGGGGGGGGGGGTGGGGGGGGGGGGGGGTGGGGGGGGGGGGGGGTGGGGGGGGGGGGGGGTGGGGGGGGGGGGGGGTGGGGGGGGGGGGGGGTGGGGGGGGGGGGGGGTGGGGGGGGGGGGGGGTGGGGGGGGGGGGGGGTGGGGGGGGGGGGGGGTGGGGGGGGGGGGGGGTGGGGGGGGGGGGGGGTGGGGGGGGGGGGGGGTGGGGGGGGGGGGGGGTGGGGGGGGGGGGGGGTGGGGGGGGGGGGGGGTGGGGGGGGGGGGGGGTGGGGGGGGGGGGGGGTGGGGGGGGGGGGGGGTGGGGGGGGGGGGGGGTGGGGGGGGGGGGGGGTGGGGGGGGGGGGGGGTGGGGGGGGGGGGGGGTGGGGGGGGGGGGGGGTGGGGGGGGGGGGGGGTGGGGGGGGGGGGGGGTGGGGGGGGGGGGGGGTGGGGGGGGGGGGGGGTGGGGGGGGGGGGGGGTGGGGGGGGGGGGGGGTGGGGGGGGGGGGGGGTGGGGGGGGGGGGGGGTGGGGGGGGGGGGGGGTGGGGGGGGGGGGGGGTGGGGGGGGGGGGGGGTGGGGGGGGGGGGGGGTGGGGGGGGGGGGGGGTGGGGGGGGGGGGGGGTGGGGGGGGGGGGGGGTGGGGGGGGGGGGGGGTGGGGGGGGGGGGGGGTGGGGGGGGGGGGGGGTGGGGGGGGGGGGGGGTGGGGGGGGGGGGGGGTGGGGGGGGGGGGGGGTGGGGGGGGGGGGGGGTGGGGGGGGGGGGGGGTGGGGGGGGGGGGGGGTGGGGGGGGGGGGGGGTGGGGGGGGGGGGGGGTGGGGGGGGGGGGGGGTGGGGGGGGGGGGGGGTGGGGGGGGGGGGGGGTGGGGGGGGGGGGGGGTGGGGGGGGGGGGGGGTGGGGGGGGGGGGGGGTGGGGGGGGGGGGGGGTGGGGGGGGGGGGGGGTGGGGGGGGGGGGGGGTGGGGGGGGGGGGGGGTGGGGGGGGGGGGGGGTGGGGGGGGGGGGGGGTGGGGGGGGGGGGGGGTGGGGGGGGGGGGGGGTGGGGGGGGGGGGGGGTGGGGGGGGGGGGGGGTGGGGGGGGGGGGGGGTGGGGGGGGGGGGGGGTGGGGGGGGGGGGGGGTGGGGGGGGGGGGGGGTGGGGGGGGGGGGGGGTGGGGGGGGGGGGGGGTGGGGGGGGGGGGGGGTGGGGGGGGGGGGGGGTGGGGGGGGGGGGGGGTGGGGGGGGGGGGGGGTGGGGGGGGGGGGGGGTGGGGGGGGGGGGGGGTGGGGGGGGGGGGGGGTGGGGGGGGGGGGGGGTGGGGGGGGGGGGGGGTGGGGGGGGGGGGGGGTGGGGGGGGGGGGGGGTGGGGGGGGGGGGGGGTGGGGGGGGGGGGGGGTGGGGGGGGGGGGGGGTGGGGGGGGGGGGGGGTGGGGGGGGGGGGGGGTGGGGGGGGGGGGGGGTGGGGGGGGGGGGGGGTGGGGGGGGGGGGGGGTGGGGGGGGGGGGGGGTGGGGGGGGGGGGGGGTGGGGGGGGGGGGGGGTGGGGGGGGGGGGGGGTGGGGGGGGGGGGGGGTGGGGGGGGGGGGGGGTGGGGGGGGGGGGGGGTGGGGGGGGGGGGGGGTGGGGGGGGGGGGGGGTGGGGGGGGGGGGGGGTGGGGGGGGGGGGGGGTGGGGGGGGGGGGGGGTGGGGGGGGGGGGGGGTGGGGGGGGGGGGGGGTGGGGGGGGGGGGGGGTGGGGGGGGGGGGGGGTGGGGGGGGGGGGGGGTGGGGAGGGGGGGGGGGGGGGGGGGGGGGGGGGGGGGGGGGGGGGGGGAGGGGGGGGGGGGGGGGGGGCGCGCGGGGCGGGGGCGTGGGGGGGCGGGGGGCGGGGGGGGGGGGGGGGGGGGGGGGGGTGGGGGGGGGGGGGGGGGGGGGGGTGGGGGGGGGGGGGGAGGGAGGGAGGGGTGGCATGCAAGGGAAGGGAAGGGAGGGAGGGGTGGCATGCAAGGGAAGGGAAGGGAGGGAGGGAGGAGTAGCATGCAAGGGAAGGGAAGGAAGGGAGGGAGGGGTGGCATGCAAGGAAGGGGAGGGAGGGAGGGGTGCCATACAAGGGACGGGAAGGGAGGGAGGGGTGGCATGCAAGGCAGGGGAGGGAGGGAGGGGGCCCAGCATCTAGACATGGCCCACCCACCCTAGCAGTTTCAGTATTGTCTGCCCTTTAGTTCATGGCAGACATGGGGTCATCAAGAGAGATCATGCAGTCAGTCTGGGTGACGTACTCTTTTACGCTGGGATGGCATGGAAAGAAACAGCATCTGACATTTCCCAATGGGCCAAACAAGATGTGTGAGAAGCTGCTAGGTAGACAGGCCCTTTACACATAACCGCTGGGAATACTAGTCATTAGGCCAAACTAGACATTAAGAGGAGCAGCTGAAAACAGTGTGGTGTTCTTAATGATGGATATCCAAATAAGTAGGCTGCCTTGTTTTAAACAGGAGCACAGTTTAATAAATGAGGCACTTTTTTCTGTGTGGGGTTATTTCCCCCTGTTTCTGCCTACACTAAAGTGGATTCCGCACAGCAAATGTGGAATGGGTTGCAGTCGTTACAAAGGAACCCGTTTTCTTTTTTCCTGCTTACATGTGCGCTGCTCAAGCAGCAACGGGAGCCCATGGAAACAATCCGGGTTGCTTTTGCTCCTTTGCAGACAGCCACTTCTCTCCCTCATTTTTTAAAATGTCCTACAATGCATGCACAGCTGCAAAGGCATACAGGAATGGACCCCCACACCCATGCTGATCATTCCACTATAGGACCGACTGCACCTGCATAGCTGCGCATGCGCAACATGCAAAATAAAAAATGAGAAGATAAAGGGGACTTCCCTGCAATGGCAGGCCAATAATAAAGATGTTGTTTTAGATGGATCATACTCACAACAAGAAGGAGAAAATGGGCTTGGGTGACTTGGTACCCTGGGAGAATCTGCCCACAGCCTGCTGGGTGTCCCATGCAGAATGGGAAAGGGTGGATTCTCCCTGAAAGTGGACAGTTTGGAACTTACAGGGAACCAGCAGAGAGGAGGGGGGAAAAAGCATCTCCTACCTGGCTGCTTGTGTGGGAGCACCTCCAGCACAGGATTTTGAAAAAGAAGGAGATGGGACCTGTACAAAGCCAGGTTTATATGGTGCCCTATACCCAGTACATTTGGCCTGTGCAGAAACCACCTATGTCTGGTAGTAGACTGGGGGCAGTATGAAATACTGTCCAGGAGGTGGTGATGGCCACTAACCTGGATAGCTTTAAAAAGGGCTTGGACAGATTTATGGAGGAGAAGTCGATCTATGGCTACCAATCTTGATCCTCCTTGATCTGAGATTGCAAATGCCTTAGCAGACCAGGTGCTCAGGAGCAGCAGCAGCAGCAGAAGGCCCTTGCTTTCACATCCTGCACGTGAGCTCCAAAAGGCACCTGGTGGGCCACTGCGAATAGCAGAGTGCTGGACTAGATGGACTCTGGTCTGATCCAGCAGGTTAGTTCTTATGTTCTTATGATTATAGGAAGAGAGTTCTTTTTTTAAAAAAAAACCCCACAAAGTGTAATTTCTGCCTTCCTCCATCCCTGTTTATCTCATGTACTGGGGGAAAGTCTAGCTGCACTGAGGGAATATGCAAAGATTTCACAGTTGTGGGGAAATTGTGCTCCTTCATAGGAGGCGAGGAAGAATCATAATCACGCCCTGCATGTCTGGGAGTTGGGTTCTAAGTGGGGAGCTTGTAAAGGCAGGTTGGACCACTCTCCCACAGACTTGGACCCCTTCCAGAACCGTTGGTTAAGCCCTGATTGTGCTCTGCACCGAACATAGAAGAAGAAGAGGAAGAAGAGTTCGGATTGAGTCTCCTGCAGGAGACTCAAAGGGGCTTACAATCTCCTTGCCCTTCCCCCCTCACAACAAACACCCTGTGAAGTAGGTGGGGCTGAGAGAGCTCCGAGAAGCTGTGACTAGCCCAAGGTCACCCAGCTGGCATGTGTGGGAGTGTACAGGCTAATCTGAATTCCCCAGATAAGCCTCCACAGCTCAAGCGGCAGAGCTGGGAATCAAACCCTGTTCCTCCAGATTAGATATATGAGCTCTTAGCCTCCTATGCCGCTGCTGCTCCACATAGCCAATGGAATACACATGAGGTGGGATAGAAATCTGCAGTCTCATTTGTGTTCAGAAAATATCTTGTGAAGGGGTCAAGGGATCGATATGTCTCTTCTTAAAGTTCTTCTCATTTACCTGATGAGAGTTCAAACAGTTCGTGAACGCAGGCATTTTGGCCATTTTCACACTCTTGAGTTGGTGGATCCTCACAGTCACTTCCGGAACACTGAAAACACACCAGCAGTGCCCCTGCAGACAGGAAAGAGAGGATGGTGGTTGGAAAACTTCACTGCCACCTACAGAAATGTATCTACAGAAAATGGCCCCTCGGGCAGGCAAACCACAGGGAGCCAAAGGAGAAATGTCCAAAACGAGTATAATAAAACAAGTGAATGGGTGGATATGAGGACAGATCTTGGTTTGTTGCATGCCCCGGTTGGAGACTGTCTTTGGGCAAAAAAAGATTTGCCTCCCATTGACTGTGAGAAGATAATGGGCCTTTCCCCACTTACCTTAAGCCCCGTGCTACTTGAAGAGAGTAGCGCGGGGTCCCCCGGCACTCCCCACGAGAGGGGCGGTGACAGCGCAGCCGCCCCGACGCTACCGCTGTCGCGCCCCCTCAGTGCACGGCATCCCTGGCACTCTTGTAAAGGGCGCCTTTTGATGACCCCGCGCAGAGCGCGGGGTTGTTGGGACGCTCGGGCGCGCGCCAGGGATGCCGCACGCTGAGAGCAGCGCACGGCATAGGGGGGATCATGGTGAGTGGGGAAATGCCCTATCATTTTCCAGCAGGGGGCGCTGGTTGTTAATGATGCGTTGAGCTAGCTTGAGCTGAGAGTCATATTTTAATGTTCTAAGCTTGTTGTAATCCGCCCAGAGCACACCGAGGATTGGGCGGGAAATAATTTATTTATTTATCAGATTTTAAACCACCCACCCCCGGAGGGATCTGGGCTGTGTACACCAGGCCAAAAACAGTATTGCACACAATAGGCCAAAAACAACATTACACACAATAAAATAAATTAAATTAAGTTAAAAACAATTTACAGGTTTCATAAAACCTAGCAGCATCAATACAGTACAATACAGTACAACAAGATTATAAAAGCGTGGCGTCCAATCCCAAGGCCGGGCGGGGGCAGCAGTGTAAATTAGATGTTATATTGGGCATGCCAATGATGGAATGAATGAATGAATGAATGAATGAATGAATGAATGAATGAATGAATGAATGAATGAATGAATGAATGAAAGAATATTTCAGTCCGCCTAAGTTATTTAAAATCTAGACTACAGAAACCTCTAAATACAACACAAAACAAAGCAAATCATAAGAAAACTGTTCAAGGGTGAAAGGGAACAGACAGAAATTCAGTTAGCTTTCTTCAGCAACTTGATAAAAGCTTCGATCCACACAGAAAGTACGTGTACTATAAAGCATTTGATACAGTAAGTCATGAATTTCTCTTCCAAACATTAAATAATTTTGGATTTGGGGACAGATTCATAGACGTATTAAAAGAAGTATATAGAAACGCTAAGGAGTAAACGAAGGATTATCAGGAATAGTTAATATAAGAAGAGGTATAAAATAGGGTTGCCCGTGGTCTCCGTCTCTATTTGTAATGGCAATGGAGTTCTTAGCAAATAGAATACGAAATAACGGAAGAATAAAAGGATATAAAATAAATAAGGAAGAAATTAAAATAAACATGTTTGCAGATGACGTATTAATGATAACAACCAATCCTGAGGATACAATGCAAGAGTTAAAAATAATTTTAGAGGATTTTAAGAATTATTCAGGGTTAACAGGGAATATGGACAAGATGGAAATATTAGGGGTGAATATAGAAAAGAAACAATTTAATAAATAAATATTAAAGAAGAAAATTAAATATTTAGGAATTACAATTTCTACCAGAAAAGATAAGATGTATAAGTACTATGGTATAGATGGAAAAGAATTCAAAATCAGATAAAAAATTGGGAAGCAAAAACCTTATCTATAACGGGGAAGATAAAAGCAGTAAAGATGTGTATATTGCCTAAAATCTCTTATCTATTTAGAACATTACCAATGGAAATTGCTAAAAAACAATTTGAAAAATGGGACAAGAAAATAAAAGCATGGGTATTTAATAAAAAAAATGCGAGAGTGATGAATAAAATAGTATATATGCCAAATGATCTCCTAGGCTGGGGAATACCGAAAACCCAGGAATATTATGAGGCATTCCTCATAAAGAGCTTATTAGATATTAATGAAGATAATACCTCAAAATGGTTGAAATTTGAAAATGAAGTAAATAATGGAATAGGTAATCATGGTATTTATATAACTGATTATAAAAATGTAAAACATAGAGTAACAGGCCCAAGAAAAGTGAATATGGATATTTGGGAAAAATGGAGAAGTAAATGGATGCCTATATTCTGGATAGAGCCCCAGTAAAGCGTGCATCAAATAGAAGGTGAAAAACATAAGAAAACTGGAAGAAGAAGGGATAGTTATGAAAGAATCAGACTTAGTTCATGAAGGAGAAATGAAGTATAATTACAAAACGAAGAGAATTCAGAGAATTCATTAGTACAAGAGGGTTGCTGCGGGAAAAATTAAGGAACAGGAATAAAAGGTGAATGCACAATCAATCAATGGCTAAGACTCCATGAAACAATGAAAGAGAAGATGACAGGAGTGGGACAAGGCATGGTAGAGGATAAAGAATTTATGATGTGTTGAACGTTAAAACAAAAAATGGGAAAAAGACAATTTCTTAGTTGAAGAAAAAATAGAAAGAATAATGGACAGTATGAAATAAGCATAAAGATTGAAAAAAATAGAAACCAGAAAGAAAGGTTATACTTAAATGGTATAGAACCCCAATACAGCTAGCCCATATGATCAGTTGACCAAGCCCAAAGTGTACCATTGTGGAGAAAGAGGAGCATATTATATACATTAAGTGTGGATAGAATGTAAAGTAATGAAAAAGCTTTGGGAGAATATTTTACAATCTGTAGAACTATAGGTAACAGTAAAATTCGATGTAAATAAAGAATTATTAATTGTGGAGAAGCCAGACTATATCAGAGTGATTAGAAGCTTCGAACCAATGTATAAAATAATGATTAGATAGCACACGCAGTGTTGGCATTGGGCTGGAAAGATAATAAAAAATGGACAGTTTCAAAATGGTTGGAATATATATGGGAACAAATACAGCTAGAGATAGTTGAGAGACTGACAAAAAATATTTTATGGAAAGAAAAAATAGAAGATATTATGAAGATAAGGACAGTGTTTGAAAAATGGATTGAAGATGCCGGATTTAACGAAGAGCCATGGAATAAGAGAATAAGAAGAATGAACATCCTACTGCTTGCATGAAATAATTAATAGAAAGAAGGGGGGAGGGGGAGAAAATGGAAAAAATGTATAGATGGAAGAAAAATATTAAATGTAACAAATGTATAAATACTCTATACAATAAAAAATTATAAAAAAAAGAAAGTACATGTACAACTCTGAAAAAAAATCTATGCAAAATTCTTCTAGTTTAAATTACATAGAGTTTTCTCCTGTACTACTGTGAGAAACTGGAACATGCCTGTCCTTTCCATTGATTTCCTCGTGCTCCACAATATCCCTGGAGAACATCCCCTTCTGGGGAGGGGGGCAAATATTTCAAATGGTAGGCAGTGGGTCTTTCTTCCAGCCACCCCTCTACTAGCAATGAGCGTGACACAGTGACCCTTTCCGCCAACACAAATAAAACATTTTCAGGATTGAAATAAAAGGATTTAGGGGAGGAGTTTTGCATAGTTTTTTTATTACCCAAAACATTTTATTTACAATCTCAAAATGTTTTAAACGTCTCCTTTTTCCTAGTGATTCTTTGGGCTGAAATGTTTTTAAAAGGCTTTCTTTGTGTGTTATCCTGTTAAGACACCATTTTGTGAGTTCCTCACTCTGTTCTTTTAGCATTTTAGAGCGTTTAAACTAGTGATGCTGGAATCCACCCCCAAACAGCATTATTTTCAATGGTGTCTAAACTAGGGAGCCCAGATTCTCCTTTTAAATCCACCTTAAAGACAGAATCTGGGGTCCCCAGTTTAAACAACATTGAAAGTGATGCTCTTTTGGGTTAGGCGCCCTGGGCAACTGCCCACTTTGCCCAATGGGAGGAACGCCTCTGCTCACCAGCATTAAGTACAGTAGGCTCAAGGAATGAGACTGTGAAGCATATAACATTCATTTGTCTACACACTGAGAAAAATGAGGGAAGAACAGAAAATGGCAGCCAGGAATCATTTCAAGGGGGTGGGTGTGAACAAAAGGGGGCACTGAGAATGTTTTGCAAACATTTTTGGGAGATTTGTGCAGAAAGGGCCAGTGTGGTCCTCACATGACAGCTGGTTGGAGGGAAATCATAGCTGTTGCAGGGGCAGAGAGGAATCATAGTTGTAGGCAGGGGTGTAATGCCCATTGGGCAAGGTGGGCAGCTGCCCAGGGCACCACCTTGTGCGGGACATCAAAATGCAGGGTTCATTTTTGGGTATTTTTAGTGGTTTTCCATTTTTGGCCTGAAGAGGGTGCAGTTTTTAGGCTAGCAGCACCAAAATTTCAGCGTATCATCAGGAGACGTTCCTTATGCTACCCTCCAAGTTTGGTGAGGTTTGGTTCACGGAGTCCAAAGTTATGGACTCCCAAAGGGGGTGCCCCTATCCCCCATTGTTTCCAATAGGAGCTAATAGGACATGGGGGCTACAGTTTTGAGGGTCCATAACTTTGGCCCCCCTGAACCAAACCTCACCAAACGTGGGGGGTAGCATAAGGAAAGTCTCCTGATGATACGCTGAAATTATGATGCTGATATGTCTAAAAATGCACCCCCTGCACGCACCAATGTCCTGGTGCAAAAAAATTTTGGTCAGGAGGCATCCAGCCTGCCCAGGTTTTGCCCAGGGCTACAGTTTGTCTCGTTACGCCCCTGATTGTAGGGTGTGTGGTGACCAGGCTGCTCCTTGAGTGGTTGGTAGAAGAGCAAGACTTTCCAGCGCTGTTGCCCCCAGACCCCCAGTTCCTTGTCTTCCACCTGGCAGGAGACCCAGTGGGGAAGGGTCACCCTCATCACCAGTACAGAACTTGGACTTCATTGTGAGAGAATGAAGGGACAAGGGACCAGTGGAAGCCAAAAAAATAACAGCGGGAAACTCAAACTCTGTGTGTGTACTTGTAACCCCCATGCCCAGAATGGGTTGAACCAGTAAGGGGGCGGAGACTCAGAGCAGCAGAAAGGCTGCAGAGCTCTTTGGAGAAGACAAGGCTACCAGACTCGGACCTTGATTTCTATAAGCCCTTAACACCTTGTTAAGGGTTTCTTTTTGTGGTTGTACGCAGAGTTCTCCTGGAAACCTTTCATCATGTTGTGTCCTGTTCATCAAGCCCTTGGAGTCTTCAGGAGCCAACCCACTTGCAAAGAAGAATTGGACTTGGCAGTATCAGTAGACTGTAACTAGAAGGACTTGAAATGCAACCTGAACAGGACCTTGAATTGTAATGCTAAATGTTGATGTTTAATGTTATTTGTAAAGAGAAGTAAATTGTTTTGTTTAAATTGGGTTCTTTGCAACTCATTCCAAGTACTGCCCCACAGAACCCACAAGCTGAGGTTACATACTCTCGCATCAATGAAATTCCGCAAGTCATCTGAGGCATGCACTTTTCCCCCAGATTCCTATTACCTCTCGGCCTACGTATACCACACACATATTCACCCCACACGCATTGTGCACTCCAACCGCCAATGGGAAGGTACACTGTCCTGGCCCTGCTTTTGACTGCCCAGGCCAGGCTGGTTTGGCCCTTCTCCACCTGCTGTGGCCAGCTAAGCCAGGCCTTCCAAGCTGTGGTGAAAACAAGGGTGCCACTTCTAGAGATGGATAGGGAAAGAACCCAGCCTGCCACACCATAGATATGCCTCAGGCCACCTGCGTAAGTCACAAAATAGTTGTCAAACGACACTAACAATTTGCAGTTCAGACTGTACAGCAATACAAACTTTCCTATACAGAAATTGGAGTCGTTTAATTATAGGACATGGTTTAAAGATCGAAAACCAATGTTCCACAGTTGCTAGTGTGGCTGTGCGTGAATTGCAAGATTCTTCCGACATAAATGATGATCAGATCCATTACTGAGGAAAGCAAGGGAAGACCCCACAATAAATCTAAATGAACGTGTGGCCTTTCCAGCACCTCGATGACCCTATGTTATGGTGTTTAGGAGCTGAGGAAATGCTTAAGGCAGGGGTCTGCAACCTGCGGCTCTCCAGAAGTTAATGGACTACCATTCCCATCAGCTGGTGGCAGGGGCTGATGGGAATTGTAGTCCATGAACATGTATGTATGTATTTATTTATTTATTTATTTATTTATTTATTATTAGTTTACCGCCCTCCCCCTGAGAGCTCAGGGCGGTTCACAACAGGTTAAAACATACATTAAAACATAATTTAAATATTAATTGCATAAAAAACAGAACCCATTTAAAAATGTGGATGGCGTCTGGCTACTCCCCTCCCCCCGCTTGTGCCCACAGGAGGCCAGATGACATGGTAGATGTATTTTTAACCAGGCTGGCCAAACGCCTGGTGGAACAGGTCCGTCTTGCAGGCCCTGCGGAAACTCTGTAAGTCCCGCAGGGCCCTGATCTCCCTAGGGAGCCTGTTCCACCAGGTAGGGGCCAGGGCTGAAACGCCCCTGCCCCCCCTTTGTCGGTGCTGCTGCCAGCCTGGATCATTTTTGGGCCAGGGATCATGAGGCAGGTCCTCCTCCGAGGAGCCGGGAGGGGCCTACCGGGGCAATATAGGGAGAGGCTGTCCTAGTGATGGTGGGCAGGTCCCCACTGCAAACGTACTTGAAGCTGCCAAACCAACACTTTAAACATAATCCGGAACTCAATCGGCAGCCAGTGCAGATGGTATAGGATCGGTGTAATTCGATCCCTGCTCGGACTGCCAGTAAGCAGCCTGGAGAGCCGCAGGTTATAGATTCCTGGCTTAAGGCATCAGAACACCTTGAACAGGATTTGCCTAATTCCCTTCCCAGAGGGAAGAGAAACAACAGAGGATGTCCATTTTTTTAAACTCACCTGGGGAAACGAGGGCCAAAAGGAGGCATATGCTCAGAACTTCCTTCATGGCTAGGAAGAGAAGAAGCAGCAGGAAGGACTCTGATCAGGGTGGAATCTACCGAGGCAGCTGGTGTTGGAGAAATGTGTTCATCGGGAGTAATTTATAAGGGAAGAGGAGGAAACCCTGAGCAACTTTGGCAACCGGTTCTGTGGGTTATGGGAAGTGTTGATAATAAAGATGATAAATTTTGCCCCTGTTGCAAACATCTGCATTCTTTTTAGAGCACCCCATGAATATTTTAACAAGCGTCCTTTCTGTACTCCATCCTAGGCACTCTTTCCTCATAGGCGACACAAGATAGTTTCGGATATTTAAAGCCATTCCTCATTCTGGCAGTATTCTCATTTGAGGGTCTTGAAATCTTACAGCTGGCTTCTGGGAATTGAGTCCGGAGGTCTGCAAGGATGGGATCCAATGTTAAAAGAGGCAGAGCCCTTGATCTTTGGGTATACTTGGACATTAAATGTGTGGAGTTTTCTTTATCCACTAAATACGCTTCCATATTTTTAACCCCATTCTTCATACCGTAATAATTCTGAACAGGTTAAAATAGTTCTGTTTTCCACCAAACCCCCAAACTTGGTAACACAACCAGAGGTATAACAAGAAGCATGATGGGAGAATGTGATTATTTTGAGAATTTAGTCCTCTCCTGATATCCAGGTGGCAGAGTTCAGCTGGTTCTCCTGGAAGAAGCTGACTTTGGAGAGAAGGAGAGTTTAAGTTCCAACCCTGCCTTACTCTCCTGTAAGAAGATTTAAAGCCACTTACAAACTGGTTCCTTCATCTCCCCACAACAACCACAACAATGAGGTAGGTGGGAAGGGCTGAGTTCGAGACTGGCCCAGCATTACCCAGCAGGCTTCACGTGTAGTAGCGGAAACAATCAGGCAAGTTAGGAGTCTGCTGCTCATGTGCTGAAGTAGGGAATCAGATCAGTTCTTCCAGATTAGAGACGCTGCACTTATACCACCAGCTGGCTCTCCAGGGAGACTTTGTGGCACTATAACCTTTGCGGCGTAGTGGTTAAGAGCAGGTGCATTCTAATCTGGAGGAACTGGGTTTGATTCTCTGCTCTGCCACTTATTAGCCTGTGCACTCCCACACACGCCAACTGGGTGACCTTGGGCTAGTCTCAGTTTCTCGGAGCTCTCTCAGCCCCACCCACCTCACAGGGTGTTTGTTGTGAGGGGGGAAGGGCAAGGAGATTGTAAGCCCCTTTGAGTCTCCTACAGGAGAGAAAGGGGGGATATAAATCCAAACTCCTCCTCCTCCTCCTCCTTCTTAGGAGGTTAAGAGCTCGTGTATCTAATCTGGAGGAACCGGGTTTGATTCCCCGCTCTGCCGCCTGAGCTGTGGAGGCTTATCTGGGGAATTCAGATTAGCCTGTGCTCCACCGCCAGCTGGGTGACCTTGGGCTAGTCACAGCTTCGGAGCTCTCTCAGCCCACCTACCTGGCAGGGGTGTTTGTTGTGAGGGAAGGAACTTAAGGAGATTGTAAGCCCAGGTCTCCTGCAGGAGAAAGGGGGGGATATAATCAAACTCTTCTTCTTCTTCTTCTCCCAAATCCCTCCCCAAAATCTGCAAAATTTATTTATTTATTATTTGAGTAATTCACAATAAATAAAAAAAATAAAAAAACCAACAGTTCAACCACCTGATGATAGGGAAGCTCAGGCTTTGAGTGCACAACTTGTTTTAAAACAAAAAGGAAACAGACTCATTAGTCAGCTCATATTATTAAATATTGTAGATTTTAGCCTGGTTTTAAAGTATCAACTCAGAAGGTTCTTACTATAGCCACAATGCAACCAGATTGCAACAGAAAACTCTAAATTAAAGAAAATGCTAAATACTAAGATAAAACTACAAGGGTAGGATGAGTTTAAATTTAATTCTATTTATGCATTCGGCTCTTCCAAGCGGCCAGAGGCTCACAACATTCATGTAAATATATAATTCCATCTAATACTAATAACTAACTTAATAAAGGCTACCAACTACTTTCGTCAACAGAACATACCACAAACAGATTAAACAGGCTGACCCGAGACAAATCCTCATTTCCCGCTAATTGCTGGTGGCAGCCCAGAGCTGGAGCTACAAGAATTAACTGAGATTGTGGCGTTTGGGCGTTGGGAATTTAAACAACCAGTTAACCGACTGGAAATGGATTGTAAAGAGGGTGCCAATATCAGCTTCCCAATATTCCCTGCTGGTTCTTGCCCTTCAGTTTTGCAAAAACACTCCTTGGGAGGCAGACTGGAAACTGGGCCAGAATGCCCTCACATACAAGACTGCACATCGTGCAATTTTAATAACATTTGTTTCACATCAGTGGCTCAAGCTGGGCGGAGGATCTGGAGGGGCCACCAGAACAGGGATTGCCAATGACCCGTGTCCACAAGAAGGGCGTTCCTATACCAATTCTAGACCTCACTGAAACAGACCACAAAGGCAATTAGAAGTTTAGGCTGCAAAGGCCAGCTGACTGCAACCAACACCAAGAAATGTGCTTAATGCGCTTCTGCAAAATGCACTGGAGGAGAAAAGCGGTGTGACGCTGGCTGCACCTCCTGTTCTAACAGGCCAGCGTGAGCAGAGAGCAGTTTCTTTTCTCTGAGACACGTGCCAGGCGGGGTCCTCCTCGCCTATAGCGTTCCTCTTCGAGGACACTTCATATTCACTTTTTCCTAAATGGGGAGGAGTCACCCTGCAAAGAGCAGAAAGATCCTTGACTGGGATGGGTTGCCAAGCTCCTGCTTGGAATTTTCTGGAGACATCTTAGCTGGAAGAGAAAGAAGGAGGAGGAGGAGGGAGGTTTGGTTATATCCCCCTTTCTCTCAGGGGAGACTCAAGGCTGACAATCTCCTTGCCCTTCCCCTAAACACAAACACCCTGTGAGTGGGTGAGACAGAGAGGCTCAGCTGACTAGCCCAGGTCACCCAGCTGGCGTGTGTGGGAGTGCACAGGCCAATCTAATTCCCAGATAAGCCTCCCACAGTATGTAAAAAGCAGGGGATGGCTGGTTTAATGATCTAATGATCCATTAGAAAAGTGGGTCTCTTTTTTTTCAATCTCTATATTTTAGTACAGAAGATAGTCATTCATTTCCCAATTTAGTAAGTCTGGCAAAATGGCCTGCAGTTACCCCCAGGGAGACAAAATCACTCATAAACCAATTTAAAAATGGTTAAGAAGAAGAAGAAGAGTTTGGATTTATATCCCCCCTTTCTCTCCTGCAGGAGACTCAAAGGGGCTGAAAATCTCCTTGCCCTTCCCCCCTCACAACAAACACCCTGTGAGGTAGGTGGGGCTGAGAGAGCTCCGAAAAGCTGTGACTAGCCCAAGGTCACCCAGCTGGCGTGTGTGGGAGTGTACAGGCTAATCTGAATTCCCCAGATAAGCCTCCACAGCTCAGGTGGCAGAGCTGGGAATCAAACCCGGTTCCTCCAGATTAGATACACAAGCTATTAACCTCCTACGCCACTGCTGTCCCCGGTCAAGATGGCATTTCTCCGGAACTTCTTAAGGTCAATATTGAGTGGAGCCTCATTCCTAGCTTCCCTATTTACATATATAGACAAAACAGGCAGGATATACCAGCTGGATGAAATATAGCAATTGTAGTTCCATTCTCTAAAAAAGGGGATAGGACCAGTGGTGGGATTTAGCAGATTCGCACCACTTCGGCAGAACCGGTTGTTAAAATGGTGCTGGTAAACACCCAGTTGTTAAATTATTTGAATCCCACCACTGGAGAGGACGGATCCTGCAAATGACAGACCAATCAATTTATTAAATATTGTAATTAAACTTTATGTGAAACATCTACGGTTGGAATTTAAAGATTGGCAGGATAGAGAGGTGATCTTGGCCATTGAACAGGCTGGCTTCAGAGAAGGTAGATGAGTTTTAGATCATTGCTTGATGGTGCAACACCTTATTGAGAAGTATGTGTCAAAGAGGGTCACACCTGTACATGCCTGAGGTCAGCTCTCAATAATATTGTATCCAGAGAAAGATTATGGAAAAAAGTTACACGACACTTTTATAACCTGTTGGGTCTTAGTCAAATTATGTATAAAGATACCTTTCTTAGATCATCTGTCTGATCCTTTAAGAACATACAAGGGCAAATCCAGGGCAACAAAATAGAACAAGTTACCAGCTTTAAATTTCTGGGGGTAATATTACAAGTCTCTGGTGCCAAAATCTTCCAGTATAAGGCAAAGGATATAAAAGACAGAAGACTGTGAATAGAGGAGAGCATTTTCCTTAGCTAGAAGTGACTCACTTCCTTCTAGAGTTCTTGAGGGAAGATACAAGAAAAGCGATTTTGAAGAAAGGCTACGTGACTGTCCATTAAAAGAGATTATACCACAGAACATATGTTTTTCAGGTGTCCTTTGCTTGATAAGCCTCACAAAGACATTTTGGGCCCGACATTGGAGAGATTTACTGGTAGAAATAACAAGCGTAAATTAAGATGGTTGCTAATGGGTGTAGGTCTTACTATTACATGGTCAGTTGCCAGATTTTGCTTATATCTTTGTAAATTGAAGAAATCTGAAAAAGGAATTAAAGTGTCTAGTGATTCTGTTGAAATAGACTCTGACAACTGCCATCTTAAGTTCTTGCTATCTTGTTTGTACTCTGCTGCTGAAAAAAAGAAAAATTAATGTTTTAACCGTATTTTATATTAGTTATTTAAGATGGATTTTAAAGTCGTTATTTATTTAAATTGTATTTTAAGTGTTTGGTCTAAGTCTGTAAATAAACTGGATGGATGGATGGATGGATGGATGGATGGATGGATGGATGGATGGATGGATGGATGGATGGATGGATGGATGGATGGATGGATGGATGGATGGATGGATGGATGGATGGATGGATGGATGGATGGATGGATGGATGGATGGATGGATGGATGGATGGATGGATGGGGTTTTTTGCTTCTATATCTAAAATTATACCCTTCTTCTGAGTACCCAATGAATATATCAATGAACTCCAAGGTGAGATGTACCTTAATGGGTGCTATTTGTCAAATGTGATGTGAAATTACATAGCTGGCACTGATTCTTTCTCTTTCCTCTCTGCAGTGGCATCACTGACATGTAGTACATGCATTGGCATATTACAGCCATGTATGAATTCTACAAATCAGGTCTGTAACTCTGGTGACGGTAGCTGTGGTTCTTTCTACCTGACAAATTTAAAATGTGAGTAAAGAAGGGAGGACTATCTTCTTAAGAATTAGCTGGTTTGTAGTATCAGCAGATGGCTAGCACTTATAAATTGGATGTCTCTATACAGGACTGGTCAGGAACAGACAGATCAGGGTATAGATCAATGAAACACTGACAGGCCAATCCTATATTAGAATACATGATCTAGGTTGCCCGGAATGTTGTTATATCTTTTATAGTGGGATCTCTCCCAGAAAGTGACTACCAGGCACTTCTATGTCATAGCTTTACTGGACTATCAGCCAATGGGACTGTCACCAATAGCTCCAGTTGAAAATAAGTCTGATACTCATTTGAAATAGCCCAGTAGAATCCAACAAGAAATACAGCAAGTGCTGAATAATGAGTGATTTCTTGGATTTAAGGAAAGAATTCTTGTAGTCCTGGATGCTAGTATTACCCTGGCAACTTACAAATACAGGAGAGGGGGACTCAGAGAACTCTTGCCTAGTGCAACCCCTCAAGCAAAGTACATACCTCTGAGAACCAGCCCAAGGTCCTTTTGAAAATGCAAACAGATAAAAGCCCATTTTCTGGGGCGGGGAAACCCCCAAAACACACTATGTAAATTAAGCTTTAAGTATTTGATAGCAAGATTCTGTGTTTTTGTTGTTGTTGTTGTGTGTGTGTTTTAATCACTCAGTTGGCCATTATGCAATAGTGGAAGTGGCATAAACAGTAAATTTTCTTTCTGATTCTCTTCACAGTTCCTCTTACCAAAATGGTAATGAGGTCTTGTACCCCATCAGCAATGTGTCAAGATGGCACATATCGCATTACTGTACAGAAGAATATAGATCTGCAAGCATTAATGAAGTGCTGTGACAAAGAAATGTGCAACGAGGCCCTTAATATAGGTAAGTGTCTGTCTGCATCTCTGAAAAGAACCCTGTTCTCATCTATCAGTGGGTTTGGCTGCCAGGCATTCCTATGGGAAAACATGAAAGTACTGCCTTTGAGGGCACTGCCACTATGAAGGCAATATCTTCCCTCCAACCCTTGCTGACCCTCCATCCTCCACAAGAAAAGGTGGAGATGTTCAGTGGGCCCTTGAACTATGCCAGCTATACGCAGATCATCCATTGTCATTCTGGCCACCCTGCGAGGAATCAAAAATGGCTACCCAGAACCCAAGTCCCCTCTTCTTCCTCCTTGCATGTTTCTTAGATGCTTTCTGTCTCACTAAAGTAGGTTATTTGATTATTTTTGGAAAGAGGAGTGAGTGTAAGGTTGCGATTTAGTTAGCATGTTAGTTCGGCCTTGGAGGAGATTCCTCAGCCGCGCTGGGCTGCTTGCCCAGCCTAGTTGTTATCGCTTGCTTAACCTTGCTTTCTGTCTGTGTGAAACTGCTTCTGGTTTGTGGGAATGAGTAATTGTTTATGTTCAGTTCTTGGCGGGAAGGAGAGACCCGTAAAAGCGGTCGCCCGACAAGTGGGGGGGGGGGGGTTAGAATCTGCATTGTCTGTAGAGTCGATCATGAAAGCCAGTTAATAAAGAACTAATACGGTTCCTTGGAGGACCTGCTAATGTTAACAGAACAGGAGGTCTATAGGGCTATCAAGAAGAGACTTTTTGATAGAGAGTTTCAACAGATGCTAGAGGAAGCTAATAAAACCTGTTCCCCGATCTCTCTGGGAATACCTGTGGATAGATTAATTGTAGCCCAGTACCTTTATCTCACCTGGATTTGAGAGCCCGGTGGCATACGATAGGGCAATCACCCCTTAGCTAAGTGCCAATGCCCTGCCTTCTTCTTGTAGCCTTGTGGCGCCACCTTGGAATCCCACATAAAGAAAGGAAATGCCCGTGTGTGCATGGGTTCTGTGGAAACAATTATCTCATATGCTGTTGAATTGTCATTTTTATAGAGATAGGTAGGAAGAAGCACATTTTGCAATCCCTTCCTGCATGGCATTACAGATAAACAGAAGGTTATATATCTTTTAAACAGCCACAACTACGAGCTGTTGGAAGCGGTGGCTAAATTTTTTAATGGTGTTATTTTAACTCGTCAGAAGTTGTAAAGGCTGTTATTATCTTGCTAAGTTAATCTTAAACTACTTATATGCCATTAAAGGTATTCGAAATCGAAATCGAACTAATACGGTTACTTTTGGACTGGACCTTGCTGATTCCTTACATTCCTTACATGTCTGCCTTTCAAAAATATTAGGCTCACTGTAAAGAATCAGCAAGGTCCAGTCCTTGCTGATTCCTAACAGTGAGCCTAATATTTTTGAAAGGCAGACATTCTTCTTGTATCCATTGTGCTTCAGTTCATTCATTTTTCCCGCTGTTTTTCTTCTCTGACTCATTTTCCCCATTGTGACAAAGGTCCCATGGGCTCAGGGTGAGAGCTGGCCCTTTTCACTTGGGCTCTGCTCCCCAGGGTGTCCCCCCCCCCGGCCTTTGCACTGCGTTCCTCTCTGATGACCTGGATTTGTTTCCCCACTCCTCTGCTGGAAGACCTTGGGCTAGTTCTAGATAACAAGAATTGTGCTATGCCCACTGGCCAAAATCCAAAACACTTAAGAAAACAACACAAGTGATTTTGATGTAGAAATGTGCAAAATGCAGCTCCAACATAGAACAACAAAAAGAACAGAATAAGCACTTTCAGATAATCCTCTATTTCTATGAACAACACCCACAGGAAAATGGAGCCCAGTAAAAAATCTTATTTTTGCTGTCCCCCCCCCCATGTTCGTTTGTGTTTTTCAGTTTTTGGCCTGCAGGGGGTGCAGTTTTTAGGCTAGCAGCATCAAAATTTCAGGGTATCTTTAGGAGACTACCCTGATGATGCCAGACAGGTTTGGTGAAGTTTGGTTCAGGGGGTCCAAAGTTACGGACTCTCAAATGTGTAGCCCCCATCTCCTATTAGCTCCCATTGAAAACAATGGGGGATTGGGGAGTCCATAACATTGGACCCCAGAACCAAACCTCACCTTACTTGGGTGGTATCATCATGAGAGTCTCCCAAAAACTCCCTGAAATTTTGGTGCTGCTAACCTAAAAACTGCACCCCCTGCAGGCCAAAAACAGAAAAACGCTAAAAATATCCAAAAAACAAACCTGAAATTTTTGCTGCCCTCCCCCAGGCGCACGGCCGGTCCAACGCGCACCCCCCTGGCCCCTTGTAGCTATGCCTCTGACAATACCTAGTATTACTTAATATCATCGGATAAGGCTAAGACTTTCCACTTGCTCTGTGACCAGTGCCTACAGAGATCTTTGCACGTAGCAAAATTTCTGGTGCTGGCTCAGCAGATTCGATTCTGAGTCTACCCAACTACCTTTGAACTAATTACAATGTCTGAACACTTTCCATCTTAATTTATCTTATTTCTTTTAACTCCTGTATTCATTTTTTTACTTAAGCCATTAAAAGGTGAATGATGATGATGTTACTTAATTCCTGCACAGTTGTATATTGTCCATTTGAAGTTCCAAATGTCAAGATTATTTTTTTTCTGTGCATTTTTCTTCTATGTTGGTGCTGCCCTTTGCACTTTTGTAAAAAAAAAATCACGTGTGCTGTCTTCTGAACTGTTCTGGGATTTGGCCAGTGTGGATAGAGCAATTCTTGTTGTCTAGATTTTTCACATTGCCCACATGGTTGTGCTTGTGACCTTGGACTAGTCACAGTTATCTCGGAACTCTCTCCACCGCATCTACTTGACAAGGGGAGAGGAAGGGAAGGAGTTTGAAGGCCACTTTGAGACTCCAAACTCTTCTTTTTTTTCCACACAAGCTGCCATTTAGACGTAGAATCATAGAACCAAAGAATCAAGGGCGATCAAGTCGAACCCCCTGAGGGTCTGACTGATGCAGAATAGAGAGTAACTATTACGTCCCTTGATCTAGACTCCTCAGTCTTCAGGGCTACCGGTGCCTGCATCACCTTCTCTGGGGGAGCCCCGCAGGGCTGTTTTCCATTGCTGTTCCCAAAATGTTTCCAGATGACAGCTGAGAAATTCTACAGTCACCCCAGCTGTTTCTTTTCCAAGCCACCAACAGGTTCTTAAGCTGAAAGGGGACAAACCCTGCATGGGCAAGCAGCACATTTAAACGGACACAATGAGCAAATGCGGCAGTGCTCAGAGACGGAAAGCAACATCATTAATTTCGAGTGATTTCCCTTACAAAATATGCTCCCTACTGTCAAAGTTGTTTGCGGTTTCCGGATGTGGCTCCAGCCTCCAGGACCTGCTCTGACACCCAACCCCATCTTCCTCCCTGTTTCTTTTTCCTTTTCTTCCTCACTTTCTGCATTTTTAATCTCTTCATCCTCACTTTCCTTCATTTTTTTTTGTTCCCCTTTGCTTAGCACATTTTCTGCGGCTTGAGCCATGAAACAGTTAAGCTGATGGTGCAATGGGAAAGACTCCTTAGACATAATCTCTGTTGCTTCTGAAGCATTCACATGTGAATTTTAATACCTTCAAAGATCTTAGGGGTAATCTTGCTTGACAGGGAGGGGGAGGGGAGGGGGACTTTCCCCCCCAATAACTATGTCATGAAGTGAGGTGGAATGCTCGGCCAACTGTGGGAGTTTCTTTTTGCAGCGCAACCAACCCCCAAAATGGCTCCCAATGGGCGCGGCTGTCCAGGGTGCTATTCCATGAAGGCAGAGTATTGCCAGCCGAACGTAATGATCCCCTGCAAGGGTGATCAGACTCAATGCATCGATGGAGCCGGTTCTCTCAAAATGAGTGAGTAGAATTATTTTTTAAATATATAGACCGTACATAGATTAGATACCTCTGTAAACGCTGAATTCTGCATGCACAAAGATTCAAGTCTGGTCAAATCATGTTTATTACTTTAAACTTTCAAGATGTCTTTTGCAGCCCTTATCTAATGACATAGCCCAGTGATGGCGAACCTATGGCACGGGTGCCAGAGGTGGCACTCAGAGCCTTCTCTGTGGGCACGTGCACAGAGTTTGTCATGTGAGGAGCAGAAAATCACCCACCCACCCACCCACCCACACACACACACACACACATCTAGGCTGGCCTGGGCCTCTGAGCACAAATGTGTGTGCACCACAGTGAGCAGGGAGGACTCGGCTGGTGGGCTTGGTGCGTTGCTTTCAGGGGTGGCTGGGGTGCCCATGAGGCCCAGAGGAGGCAGTGGCCAGCTGGGGGGGGGGGAGACACCACAGAGTGAGTGCGCCTGGACGCGGGAGGACTTGCTGGAGGTTAGAGCAGGCTGGCCCCTGCTCAAGCGGGTGGGGCAGAGGAAGAGGGAGCCAACCAGTTTTTTTTTTTCTAAACCTCAGCATTCAGATTGGCACTTTGCAATAATCAAGTGGGGTTTGGGTTGCAATTTGGGCACTCGGTCGCAAAAAGGTTCGCCATCACTGGCATAGCCTAGTTGGCATCTTCTCCAAATGAATGTACTGCCTAGTACTGTGTAATTCCCCACCCTGAGTCTCAGTGAGAAAGGCAGAGTAAAGAGAAATGTAACCTGGCCACAGAGGAAGAGTTGGGGAGTTTTAACCCTCTTACTTCCTCTCAGTTTAGATAAACAAAAACAGGCCATCCCCTGCTAATTTGATTGGAGGAAAGATGAGTTGCTGAAGGAGAAACATGTGAGTTGATTAGGTGACAGCAGTCCCTCCCAGGTTAGGGACGAACACCCATTGATTAGTGATCAGCAGTGGACGGCAGGTCAGCCAATGGGCCTAAGCAACTGATGGAATCCCAGTGGCCAAATTCCAGATGTGCACGGGCAGCATCTGCTCTCTTGGCATATCTACATCCCCAGCATCCTATAGACGTAGAAACAGATTCCTCTACAGATTGAGCAAAGATGTTCTCTGGTTGAGGCTCTGAAGTTCAGAGATGACCTAATTTATTAATATGACTTCTCCACTCCATGCTCCCTCCCACCTCTGCACGGGTTATTTTTTTCTTTTTTCTTGGGGGGAGGGGTGTCCAAAGAATAGGCAAGGAGACAACTGAAGTGCTGAATAGGAAATCTCAGAGTAACCACATGGGACAATCAATCCTTCTCCATCTTTCCAAGCTCTCATTACATCTGACTGAATTCTAAAAGAGCTCGTTGACATTGTGAGCTGTGTTTTTCAACTGGATGCTCAGGAAGACAAATTTACCTCACGTAAAAGGCATGTTGGATAGTGCCGTTTCCCCAGCCTTTTCCTGTTGCACCTTCTGTTGCACCCCCCCCCCACTCTTCCATTTTTATGGAATTAGGGTCCATTAGCATCTGTTGGACTACGACCCTTTTTTTTCTTCTCTTGGGAGGGTTTAAGAGGGATATTGCGGGCATGGTTATGTTATGTATTAATTGCTGCATTTTAATTGATATTATTTAGAGATCAACTTATGGCTGATTTTATATTTATCTGTATTTGAATATTTATGTTGTTCACATAGAGCCCTTCAGGGGGGTTGGGCAGTATATAAGTTGAAAAAATAAAAGTAAAGTAAGTAAAGTAAAGTAAAGTAAGTAAGTAAGTAAGAAGTAAAGTACTTAGAAATGCTAGTAAAAGTAAAGTAAGTACAGAGTAAGTAGAGTAAATACATAGGTAAATAAATGAAATAAATAAATAAATAAATAAATAAATACATAAATAATCTACTCTTCCAAAAGACTAAAGGGATAGAAACTTCTGGAAATTGGAAGAGGGAGCTGGTATTCGGGAGGAAAAAACTCCACCACGTTTGAGGAAGCTGTTGAGCTCAACGGCCTGAGAATATCATTCAACCTCTCCTCACCACCAAGGTTCCTCCATGTAACTACGCAGCAGTGGCGTAGTGGCTAAGAGCAGTGGCGAAGAGCAGGTGCACCTGATCTGGAGGAACCGGGTTTGATTCCCAGCTCTGCCAGCAGAGTTGTGGAGGCTTATCTGGAAATTCAGATTAGCCCATGTACACTCCCACACACGCCAGCTGGGTGACCTTGGGCTTGTCACAGTTTCTCGGAGCTCTCTCAGCCCCATCCACCTCACAGGGTGTTTGTTGTGAGGGGGAAGGGCAAGGAGCCTCCTACAGGAGAGCAAGGGGGGGATATAAATCCAAACTCTTCTTCATCTTCTTCTAACTTTTGTGAATTCTCTTGTTTTACCTCTCTTGCAGATGACACGATCATGCCTCTTTCACTACCCTTCGCCTTCAAAGGTTGTACTACACCAAACACATGTACCGCTCAAATGCCAGTGGGATATTCCAACAGTGGAAATGAATTCAAACTGCACAGAATGAGCTGTAAACAAGCCAAATTCATCAACAGCACACTGACTGACCACATCTTGCTGGGCAAGTAGGAATTTGCAAAGGCGCCCCCGGCCAGATCCACCATTTATCAGAGCAGAGAAAGAAGTTGGGAGCTACATGATTGGTGCACAAAAGGGTCAGGACTCCTGGCTTTGTTCTTTGCAAAAGGGGAGGTGAGTGGGTCTCCAGAGAGGGCAAAGGAAACTGGTGCAGAAATTGGGATTTGAGGGCTCTAGGTACTGGAAAACAGGGGCACCAGGTAAATTTTCATTGAATTCTAATCTGAATAAATTGATGGTTGCAAACAATATCTCTGTTCTTTGTGTGCATTTACAAAATGAACAGTCTGTTGAAGGAGACAATGGTGTTTCTTGATGGAAGGGATTCCATTTCTACCATTTTTAAATGAGGTGCCCAGGACATTGCCAATATTATTACAAAGAGACAAATACCAAAGCAAGTCATTAAATACTCGGCGGGGGGGGGGGGGGGGGAAAGCCACAGACCTCAGGAACCAGGAAACAAAAATGTTCTCACTAGAATTACTTACTTTGATATCATTTCATCTTAGGGACATAAGGCATGAAATAGCTGAGGCATACAATATTTCACAAGGAGGGATTGGGCCAGAAGCTCCATCTGCCGGGATCAGGAACCCTGATCACCATGGGCAACCCACTCTCCCCACTTGCAAAGCTAGTTCTGGATTTGCAAGTGGGGAGGGAGCCAGCAGGACTGCCTGCAAAGCTCAGAAGAGACAATCCTCCCTCCCTGTCTGTGAAGCCATGTCCCGAACTGCTGAATTCACAGGTGAATGTGGCAGCCAGCTCATACAATTCCTGCATCTAGCTGTGTTGGGCTTGTATCTTTAGGATTCGGCTTTAAAAACCCCAACATTTTCAGGTCTCCTAAAACTAAACCTGAAATTACCAGAAAGATTACCCAGCCATTGAGGACTGCGATCATCATCCCCATAGAGTTCTAGCAGTCTTTGATTTCCATAAAGTTTTGGGTTAATAACTAGTGGCGAACCTTTGGCACTTCAGATGTTATGGACTACAATTCCCATCAACCCAATTGGCCATTCTGGCAGGGGCTGAGGGGAATTGTAGTCCATAACATCTGGAGTGCCAAAAGTTCGCCACCACGGAACTAGACCATCAACCTGGAATAATGCCATCATTTCCAGATCACATGAGAAGTTCTGTCCCTTACAGGGATGATGATTTAAACACCTCCCACCTCCCACCTCTGCTTGAGCTGCCTTGTTTCTGTCCTTTGACCAGCTGAGCCTCAACAGGTAACAGCCAGAATTACCTAGCAATCTCCTGCTCTAAGTTGGAAATTAGTAAATTTCATAAGAATGGAGATTTGGCAGCTCTAATTCAGCCAGCTTTGAAGGGGGGGGGGCCTATCTGGCTCTGGCTTCCCCTCTGAAATTGGAGCTGATTAAGGAATTTTCTGCAAGGTGGTGTGAGTTAAACTCCACCCCCCAGAAACAATTCTCTTCTGGCTTCAGGATCTCTGCTTTCCCTTCTGTAATTTGTTTACTGTCACAGTCATAGGCTATAACTGTAAAATCCAGTGTATATAGGGTCAAAAGAAGAACTCAGAGTCAGCAATGATATTCTTCATTGATGCTCTTTGCAGGAGTTATGGTCCATAGGAATCCATAGACAGATCTGAAAGGCATGGAAGGCATAAGGATTGATCATTCCCAGCCAGGTGGAAGCAATTGAAAGAAACAGCATAACATCATCATTTGTTTACATAATGCCTTAACTCGATTCATAAGAACATAAGAACATAAGAAATAGCCTGCTGGATCAGACCAGAGTCCATCTAGTCCAGCTCTCTGCTACTCGCAGTAGCCCCGCAAGGTGCCTTTAGGAGCTCACGTGCAGGATGTGAGAAAGCAAGGGCCTTCTGGGACTGTGCTCCGAGCACTGGACTGTTAAAGGCATTTGCAATCTCAAGATCAAGAGGATCAAGATTGGTAGCCATGGGTGTTCTCCTCCATACGTCTGTCCAAGCCCTTTTAAAGAGCTATCCAGGTTATTATGGCCATCACCACCTCCTGTGGCAGCATATTCAAGCACAATCACCACGTTGCGTGAAAAGTGTTTCCTTTTTATTAGTCCTAATTCGCCCAGCATTTTCAATGGAATACTTGGTTTCTAGTATTGTGAAAGAGAAAAATTTCTCTCGTCAGCATTTTCTACCCCATGCATAATTTTGGAGTCTTCAATCCTTCCCCCTCAGGCGTCTCTCCTCCAAGCTAAGAGTCCCCAAAGCGCTGTAGCTCTCCTCCTTAGGAAGGTGCTCCAGTCCCTCAATCATCCTTGGTAGCGCCTCTGCACTTTTTCCTGTCCTCAATATCCTTTTGAGATCACGTAGAACTGGACACAGTACTCCAAGTCTTGATGCACCACTGCTGCTTTGCTTTATATAAAGAACATGACAATCTTTGCGGTTTTATTCTCAATTCCTTTCCCTAATGATCCCACAGTATAGGTTGCCTTTTTTTCACAGCTGCCATGCATTGAGTTGACATTCCCATGGAACTATCAGCAGAGCCGCCCAAATCCCTTTCCTGGTCTGTGACTGATAGCGCGGCCGCCCTTGGCTTAATATGGGGTCGGGGCACTCCCCGCGACAGAAGCTGGCTGACAGCGCAGCCGTCCGACACTGCCCCTCGCACCCCTCAGCATGCAGCATCCTGCGCTCTTGTAAATGCGGCCTTTTGATATAGAATTAGGGGACGCCTGGAGGCGTGCAGGGATCGCGTAGCTAGAGAGCGAAAGCGCAGCATAGGGGGGATCCTCGAGAGTGAGGAAAGGCCCAGAGAAATGGGAACAGAAAAAGGCACAATGATGGTGGGTACAGCATCATTAAAAAGACACCCACACGCTGATGTCAATACTCAGGCAGGTCTCAAACTCCAGACAGGAGACAGGCTATAAGGGGAAGAAGATAGCAACAAATGCCAGGATCATCACAGACATGACATCCTCCCCACCCCCCCACCCCAAAAAACCCTTACCACTTAGGAGGATTGGGATCCTAATCTGTGAAAGGTCCAAACAAGTTTAGGAGGATAGACATGTACAGCATCAACCCACTCATTCTCCCCAGTAGGGAAATTGATACGAATATGCTCAGCTTATAATGTTTTAAGCCACTGTATTTAATCATATAAGTTATATGAGTGTAATTCACGAGAACTTAAGCACTTCAAAAAAACTTACTCGTTGGAAGAGCAGAAACTCAGAGAGGCAACCCGACACTGAGCTTTGATTTGGGAAAACAGGGCCCCTCAGTAGAGATAAGAAGTTAGCAGAAGCTCACAAATACAGATAAAGATGAAGTAAAATCTTTGTTGGTATAAAAACCAGTAGTTGTTCTAGAAACATTTTATGTAAGGTGTTTTTGACTTAAGTTTCACTAAAAATGGGAGTGGGCAAGGTGTATAAGAGGTGGGATGAAATGACCAGGTCTGTATGTCTTCTTGACTCAAACCAATGAGCAAAGACAAAGTATATTTTACAGCTATAAATTATGTTACACAGACGGCAGCACTCCGAACCTCCTCTCCATCCTGCTCGATAAAGGAGAGTTCCCTCTTCTGCGTAGAATTGAAAGAAAACAATAAATTTCTGAACACTGAAGAAGCTTTGGGATGGTTATTCATAACCGGCTATTGCCTTGAGGGCAGGGCTTTTGACCTGTGCCTAACAAAATGAATCCAGGAGACAAGATATTGTAAACAAGATATTGTAAACAGAGTCCAAAATAGAAGCCACTTCATAAAGCAAAAGCATCTGTTCTCCAGTCAAGGTGGGAAGGGGCATCATCAAGTCTACATTGCCTCTGGTCTCTTGGAGATGCCTTCTCCAGCAAGCTACTATGATGGAATCTACAGTAAGACTTAAATAATGCCAGCTCCACTCTTACAGCATTAGTAACACTCGCCACTTTAAAGGGTCCAGTGAATTTATGTCCCAATTCGCCACCTCAGCACCCCGGCACCAGCATTGCAAGGGAGTTCTGGAGGCTTGCCAGGGGGCAGAGTCAATGTCAATCGACAGCCACCCCAGCATTGCCTGTGAGACCATGGCAGCATAGCGATGTTTCTTAATATTCTTTATTCGATCAAGGGGCTGGGATTCTTTGTGTACATTGGAATGTGTTATTTCCTAAGTCATTATTTTACAGGGTTACAAAACCTCCTTTAAATATCACCCCCACCCTGCTATTTAAGGATGAACCCAAAGCCTCACTGGATGGTGAAACTTGCTCCCAGTTAAAAATCAAACTGACAGTGTGGGAACACAGGCAGATCAAAAAGATCCATGACTACTACCAACAGGACAGGACCCCCCCCCCCACCCCCCAAAAGGGTCTCACCTGGCACCCTGGGAGAGGCTGGCGACTTCTTTAGCATGCAAGCAGGGCACCTGCAAAAGCCCCAAGGACAAGTGCCCCTCCCCCACTCCTTGGAAGGCAGGTTCAAGGACATGTTCTTCCTCTGAACAGGAGGCAGCTTCCGTGGAGCCACGGTGGAGTCTTCAAGCCGGAGTCCAGAAAGTCCACGAAAGATAATGACTTAGGAAATAACACATTCCTTTTTTTTTTTAATAATATTCTTTATTAGAAATTTTTTGGCAAAGTTACAGAAAATCAATAGATACAATAGATACAAAAGAAGATTTAAAAGCCTCAGTTACATCCGAAGTAATTTTATGATTTTGTCTTATGCGATGTAAAAGTCTAAATTTGCTTTACTTTATGTTTATCAAATCAAAATATAATGTGAAAACCAAGACTCAAGTGAGAAATATTTGGAGAGTTAGGAAAGACCGAAAACAGGTGGATTAAGAGGTTACATACCGTTAAAGAATCCGCAGTATTATATTTCTCAATTTCTAAGCAATTCATTGTGACACCTTCAGGAGCGAATTAAGTAGCCTGCTTGTACTCCCTCTATTTCTATATATATATATATTAAGCTAACTAAATAATACTAAATGTTACACTATCTTAAGTTTCATTCCTTCTAAACTATATATATCAACTTTCCATTAACCAATTTCAACTTATATTATACTCCTTCTGGTCTTATTATTCACCTTAACCTTATTTTTGGATTACGTCATATAACATTCCAGTAACATAAAAAACTTGTATGACGATCAGTTAATATATTCAACGGAAACAATTTAATGTCATTTACACTTCCTGATATATGTTTTATCAAAGCTGCCAGTTGGTTATATTTCTCTGCTGGTAAAAGTGCAATTTGATGAGCTTGTTTGTCCGCAACGAAATAAATGCTGTATTTTAAATCTTCCATTCTTCTTCCGTCGTCGGGAGTTCTTCATATTTTTCAATTAGCAAAATTATATACTAGGCGTGCGCTATGGGTCCGATAGAGCATTAAAATGCATGTTGTTTTTCCAATATCAATTTCTACCATTGTAGGGCTTAACAAATAAATTAACGGATGTTTCTTAAATTTTCTACCTATTATTTTTTCTATATTTGCATGTATTTCAGACCAAAATGTTTTTGCTTTTTTGCAGGTCCACCATAGATGATAAAAGGTCCCAGCTTCCTGTCCACATTTCCAGCACATTCCAATGTACACAAAGAATCCCAGCCCCTTGATCGAATACAGAATATTAAGCATAGCGATGTACTTACGCCACTGTTTTGAGTGGCAGAAGCCTATTGAGCCCAATGGAGGGATTTTCAGCAGTGGGGAGGCTTTTGTTGTTGTTTTGCCTCCCCACGCCACCAAGAAGCCTCTGGAGCAGCAGGGTGGCACCATCCCTGGCCACCCTAGGCCTCCAGATTGGGCTGTCAATCTGTGCATACTTGGAACGTGCAATACCTTCTCAAATTATCCTCCCACTGGATCACCCTCCTGGACATGTAACGTAAAAAAGGCAAGGGTTGAAGTTACTGCCACAGTCTCTGTTATATTGTGGGCCATGACTAGTCACTGCTTGCCAGTGGCGTAACTATAACGGGACAGGGTGGGGATAGAGGCTGTGTTGGGCCACACACATCCGCCTCCCCCTTTTGCCTGGGCAGGCCCTGCCAGACTGTTTCTTCAGCCAGCTGAAGGTGCAATCTGGCAGGGCGAGGCCTGAGTGGGGAAGGAGGCCCAACCCCGCCAGGCTGCTTGAGACCGTAGCGCACCATAATGGTAAGTGGGGCACTTGGGTGGGGCAGAGGCAGAGGTGGGATCCAGCAGGTTCTCACAGGTTCCCGAGAGTAGGTTACTAATTATTGGTGTGTGCCGAGAGGGGGTTACTAATTGGTGATTTTGCCACGTGATTTTTGCCTTAGTTACGCCCCTCCTCTCCGCAGTAGCGCGCAGAACGTGAAGCAGTCTAGCAGGAGGTGCACCGGCGTGCGTGGCAGCCTGCGCCTGCGTGCATTCATTTCCTGCCCAAGGACCGGCGCAGCAGCTGCATCCTTGCCACAGCCCCGCCCAGGAATGCCCCACCCCCGGAATGCCCAGCCATGTCCCTGTTGTGTCCCGCCCAGCCCCATTGGCGCTACGCCACAGTTTGAATCCCACCACCAAGGGAACCTGTTACTAAAATTTTTGGATCCCACCACTGGGCAGAGGCCTTCTGTCCCCCCCTCCTCGCACTCAAAAAGGCAAATCAGGCCTGCAGGGGCCCGGCAGAGGCCTTCCCTCCCCTTTCCCCTTATTTGCAGCCAGAGCATTGCCAGGACCACCATCCACCAGCCTAACTGTCAAGATGTTTCTTGCCCCACTTCACCCTCTTGCTGGGAGACAACCAGGGACAAGAGAGGTTCAGCTTCAACAAGTGCTTGCTTCAAAAAAGGCACCTACATAGTGATCAGGGCAAGTTAAAAAAGGGGGGGGGAGTTCAAAGCATAAAGAAAACCTTGCATACACAGAAACCATGCCCCATGTTCCAATATTGCATAGAATGTTACCATCCCCAAGGGCACCTAATCCATGTCCCAGTTCACAGTATTGCAAAACGGACTCCTGCCAGGTACAGACACAAACATCTATTACATGGCTTATTTCCCACAACCTTCCATTTCAATCCCTAGTTATTAGCATCTCAAATCTAGTCTTCTGACTAGCTGGACTGTTCCTCTCTCCTGTTCCTGATTCTTCTTCTAAATCTCCCTGCCATAAAATGGTTTCAGCATGTTGACATGTGGAGTCTTGGTTTGGCATTGGAACCAGACCTTGTGGGTTTAGTTGCTGACTGCCCCCCCACAATGAGCTGCAGTTGCTACTGCTGGCCTTTGAACCTGATTCCTTTCTATCAGCTCAAAGGGCCTGAACCCCAAACTACGTTGGTTCACCACCACCACCACCTCGCTCCCCTCCCTTGCATGCCACCCCTCCCTCACATCCCCTCCCCTCCCTTGCATGCCACCCCTCACTCAGTATCCTCCCTCACTCCTCTTCCCTTGCATGGCACCCCTCCTCTCCCTTCCCCTTCCTCCCTATGCTAGGGTGGGTGGGCCATGTCCAGATTTTGGGCCCCTCCCTCCCCTCTCTTGCATGCCACCACTCCCTCCCTCCCTCCCTCCCATCCCCTCCCTCCTCTTCCCTTGCATGGCACCCCTCCCTTCCCCTTCCTCCTTCTGCTAGGGTGGGTGGGCCATGTCCAGATGCTGGACCCCTCCCGCCCCTCACTTGCATGCCACCACTCCCTCCCTCCCTCCCATCCCATCCCATCCCCTTCCCTCCCTCTTCTTCTCTTGCATGGCACCCATCCCCTCGCTTCCCCTTCCTCCCTCTGCTAAAGTGGGTGGGCCATGTCCAGATGCTGGGACCCTCCCTTCCCTCCCTTGCATGCCACCACTCCCTCCCTCCCCTCCCCTCCCCTCCCCTCCCTCCCTCCTCTTCCCTTGCATGGCATCCGTCCCCTCCCTTCCCCTTCCTCTCTCTGCTAGAGTGGGTGGGCCATGTCCAGATGTTGGGCCCCTCTCCCTCTCCTCCCTTCCCTTGCATGCCACCCCTCCCTCCCTTTCCGCTAGGGTGGGTGGGCCATGTCCAGATGCCGGGGCCCCTCCCCCACCCTTTTAAAGTAGCTGCAGAATTCTGTCTGAATTGGAGGAGTTATCTACCATGCATTTTTTAATCACCAGACCAAGAATAGTATTTAACCTTTCAGTAGCTTTGTTTCTGACATGATGGCAAACTGCAGAAGTGAGATGCTTGACCATTTCGTCTCAATCATAAAATCCTCTAAATGTGCTAGAGGGGAACATGATTCCCAAGTCCCCACGGACTTCCTTTGGAATTCCAAACATGATTAAAAAAAGAGAATCAGGGCATTAGGCACAGACGTTTCATCAATTGTTGAAAAAGGCTGAGCTTCAGGGAATTTCATCCAGGGGAGAGGAGAACACGGAATGGTGATTATGTCCACAGTACAGGCCATTTCCCTAATTCCAGAGAGTAGCCAAGAGGCTAGTCAGAATCATCAGAAAACTAGATTGGAGAATCCCTAAAGCCCAAAAGAAATCCCTCAGGATCCATCAGGCAGACCACCTTTATGGGACCCAGAACCCCTGCGAAGGAAAGAGGATGCAGTAAGTCTCATCTATATGAGGTACTTATCTGTGTGAGTCACAGAGTACATTTGTCTATGAAGCAAGCCTTTATAGGCATAGACAACAGTACAACAATAATAAAAACAGATTAAAAAGCATATACAATACAGGATATACATGTTAGGACGAAGGAAATCTACTGGCATTTAGTAATTTCCTGGAGAAAGTCTGCCACTATCATACAGAGAGAAGGATCAGGGTTGTCCAACAAGTAGTGTAATCTAAATAAATCGGGGAGATGGGGTAAATGTAAAGGAGTGAGATTCACATACTTGGATCTGATTTCCTTGAATCTGAGACAGTGAAGTAATTGGTGGGCCAGAGATTCAACTGAGCCATCGTTACATGGGCATTTGTCTATGGACATTTATGATAGTCCAGATGTCATTATTTATCTGGGAATACTGACTCCAAGCCAGTGAGAAGAATCTCCAGATGGCCACTACAGCTCCTAAAACAGGCTCTGTCTTGGATTACCTCATGTGACACATCCCCTACGCTCCAGAGACCGTCCCCTGCAAGAAGACATACAAGGGTACGCAGGGTATGAATTGTGATGGTCCAAACCTTATTTTAAGGTGCAGTGCTTTCAAATGGTCCAAATCAGGATTCAGGGAAATTCAGATAAGGAACTGGGAACTTTGAACGAACCCCAAGCACATGCCTTCTTCATTAGGCCCTAAAGTTTCTGCTCTCAGTGCCTGGCCCAGTCATCATGAAAGCTCTCCTTACTACCAATTCCAGATGATGGTATGTAAAAACATCCTGAGCTGAAGCTGGTTCTGGAAGAATCCTGTGGCAACACAGGGTTACATGCTGCAAACGACAGAATAAAAACCAGGGCCAGAACACTTCTGACCTATGGCCTTTGGCTCAAGTCTGCACACCCACCATTTGTCAAGGCGCTTGCAAAGAAGGAAGGAAGCAAATGGCCTGCCACATCTGTTCTTCAGATGTTCTCAATTCCCTTCCATACTTCTACAAATTCGTACTTTAGATATGTCTTCTTGGAGGTGAATGGTGTGTTTCAGAAAGCTTACGTATTATCGAAGAGGAAAACATTGTGCAACCGCAGTAGCCTGGCTTCAGGGTTACAGAGAGATATCACAGGACCCTGTTTTTGGGAAGGGACAATTATGTGAGGTACACATCCTTCCCACCTAATTGACTTCTCAGAAAATGTACAGCCTCCATTGCCCGCACCTCACCAATCCACGTGTTCCCAGCTGTTGCCTGGAGGCTCTAGCCTTTGGCTTATAAGGTCCTTTGATCCCTTGTATCAGCATCAGCTGCCTCGGCCGATTCTTCTCTGATCCAAGTCTGGCTCTTCCCTTCTCTGATACTATGAAGGCACTCCTGAGCACATGTCTCGTTTTGGCCCTTTTTTCTCCAGGTGAGCAGGAACTCAAACTCTTCTGTGTTTGTGAATGCAAGTTTGTGTGTATGTGTGTGTAAGTGTAGCCAAGTGGATTCTTATTCACAATGGCCCAATGAACCCACGTCCTCCAAAATGTCCTATTGTTAACAGCCGTGCTAAGGTATTTCAAACTGAGAGCTGCTAGTCAGATCCTCAAGAAGTGTGCCTCTAGGATCTATGTAGCTGGCTGACACTATGTGAAGACTAAGGGGTATGTGAAGACTATTGAAGGCTTGAAAAATATATATTTGAAATAAACTTATTTTAATTTTTTAAAGACTATTTAAGGCTGAAGTTACATGCAAAAAAGAGAGATCCTTGCGTGTACCCATTGACAAAATCATGGAATACAGTCATTCAATTCCCAATTTAGTAAGTCTGGCGAAATGGCCTGGAATTACAGCCAAGGAGACAAAATCGCTCATAATCCAATTAAAAAAATAGTAAAAAAAAAGTAAAAATAAATAAATAAAAAAAATTAAAAAAAATAGTAAAGCCAGGATGTGAGGGCGATCTGGCTGTGACATCTGTCACCCCATTGATCGCCAGGGTTGATTCGGCTGATCTGGCTGGCTAGGCGGGTGTCCCCTCCCTCCCTCACCGCTCCATGTGCATCCCTCCCGAAGCTGCGCTCTCGGTGGAAGAGGACGACCATCCCAGATAGAAGGAGTGTACCGTTCTTCGGTCAAGGGTATACAATAGCTGCGCTCCCCTGCTAGAACCTCCAAACAAGCTCAAAAAAATAGTAAGGCCCCTGTTCAAGATGGCATTTCTCCAGAACTTCTTAAGATAAATATTGAGTGGTGGGCCCCATTCTTAAATTTGCTATTTACGTATATAGACAAAACAGGCAGGATACCTGCTGGATGGAATACAGCAATTGTAGTTCCATTCTATAAAAAAGGGCAGATCCTGCAAGTTACAGACCAACCAATTTATCAAATATTGTAAGTAACCTTTACATGAAATATCTACTGTCTCCAGTCCATCTAGAATATTAAAATGTTCCAGCACCCTATATATATTTTCGAGAAGACAGCAATAAGAGGAGAGCATTTTCCTTAGCTAGAAGCAATTCACTTCCTTCTAGAGTTCTTGAGGGAAGGTACAAGAAAATCAGTTTTGAAGAAAGGCTACGTGACGATCCATTAAAAGAGATTGATACCATGGAACATATGCTGGTAGAAATAACAAGCGTAAATTAAGATGGTTGCTAATGGGAGTAGATCTTAATATTACATGGTCAGTTGCCAGATTTTGTTTAGATCTTTGTAAATTGAAGAAATCTGAAAAAAAAGAATTAAAGGATCTCGTGAGTCTGCTTAAACAGACTGTGACAATTGCCATCTTAAGTTCTTGCTATCTTGGTTGTACTCTGCTGCTGAAATATAGAAAAATTAATGTTCTAACCGTATTTTATACTAGTTATTTAAGATGGATTTTAAAGTTGTTGTTTTTTATTTAAATTGTATTTTAAATGTTTGGTCTAATACCATAAATAAACTTAATTGATTGATTGCTGGGGGTTTTTTGCTTCTATATCTAAAATAATACCACTCTTCTGAGTACCCAATGGATATATCCATTAACTCCAAGGTGAGATGTACCTTAATGTTGTAGTTATATATATATATTGGCACTGATTATTTCTCTTTCCTCCCTGCAGGGGCATCACTGACATGTAAATCATGCTTTGGCATGTTCGGGCCATGTGAGAATCCTACACGTCAGGAATGTTTCTCTGGTGAAGATAGCTGTGTTTTTTTCCAAATGACAAATTTAATGTGTGAGTAAACAAGGTGGAACTATCTCCTTAAGAATTAATTTGTCTGTAGCATCAGCAGATGGCTAGCACTTATAAGTTGGGTGCCTCATTACAGGACTGCTCAGAAAAACATAGGCGTACCGGGGGAAAATGGCACCTAGAGACATCTGTTCTCCAGGTGCCACCCCTCCCACTATGCCTGGGGCAGGGCCCACCCTCGGCCCTACCCCCAAGCCCTGCCCTCAGTCTCTACTGCCTTCCCCTCTGGGGAGGACAAAAGCAACTGGAAAGCTCTGTGCTGGGGCATTTGCTTTTAAAAGCTTGGGAGTGTGGCCATGCCCTGAAGCTTATAAAAGCAAAGGCCCCAGTGGGGAGCCTTCCAGTTGCTTCTGTCCTCCCCAGAGGGGAGGGCAGAAAGGACTGCAGGCTGCCGGCTCCAAGCCAGCAGCCGGGAGGGGGGCGGGGATTGGGCAGAGCAAGCAGCCAGGAGGGGACGAGGCTTGGGGGAGCCTCTTGCTTCCTTGGCCCCGCCCATGTCAATGATGACATGGGAGGGGCCGAGGGCACCAGAAGACAAGGCAGCAGGACTTCCTCCTGATTTGCCGTCTTCCTGGTCATGTGGGGGGCTGATTTTGCGCCCCCTATGTGACCAGATCAGTAACGCCCAGGACAGAGTGTACCCCATGTCACTAGGCAAATACGCCACTGAGAACAGACAGATCAGGGTACAGATCAATAACACACTGAAAAGGCAATGCTATATGAGAATATATGATCCAGACTGCTGGGAGTACTGTTGTATATTTTACAGTGGGATCACTCCTGATGACCGCCAGGCACTTCTATCTCATAGCTTTACTGGACTATCAGCCAAAGGGACAGTCAACAATAGCTCCTGTTGAAAATATGACTGATACTCATTTGAAATAGCCCAGTAGAATCCAACAAGAAATACAGCAAGTGCTGAATGGAGAGCGAATTCTTGGATTTAAGGAAATGATTCTTGTAGCCCAGAATGCTAGTATTGTCCTGGCAATTTAAGAATACAGGTGAGTGGGACTCCGAGTACTCTCACATAGTATGATCCCTCAAGCAAAGTACATACCTCTGGCAACTAGCCAAAGTTCCTTTTGAAAATGCAAACAGATGAAAGCCCATTTTCTGGGGGGGGGGGAGAAACACCAACCCAACACACAATGTAAATTTAGCTTTTAAGTATTTGGTACTGGGATTCCATGCTTCCGGGTGTTTCGGCTGTTTTAATCACATTATGCAATAGTGGAAGTGACACAAACAGTAAACTTTCCTTCTGATTCTCTTCGCAGTTCCTGTTTTCCAATTTACTTTCCAGTCTTGTATGCCATCAGACATTTGTCAAAAAGGCAGTTATACTTGTGGTATACAGAAGAATGTAGACATGCAAGCATTAATGAAGTGCTGCTACACAAATATGTGCAACAAAGCCCCTATTATGGGTAAGTGTCTGTCTGCATCTCTGAAAATAACCCCGTTCTCTTCTATCAGTGTGTTTGGCTGCCAGACATTCCTATGGGAAACATGAAAGTACTGCCTTTGAGGGCACTACCACTAGGAAGGCAATATCTTCCCTCCAACCCTTGCCCTTTCATCCTCCACATGAAATGGTGGAGATGGTCAGTGGGCCCTTGAACTATGCCAGCTATACGCAGATCATCCATTGTCATTCTGGCCACCCTGCGAGGAATCAAAAATGGCTACCCAGAACCCAAGTCCCCTCTTCTTCCACCTTGCATGTTTCTTAAAGTTCTTCTGTCTCACTAAAGTGGGCTATTTAATTAAGGTGGGGGGAGTCTAACATTTTTGAAAGGCAGACATTCTTCTTTTATCCACTGTGCCTCAGGCTGATTCCGCATGGGCCAAAAACAGCAGTGTGAAAACAGTGTGAAAATGGTGTAAAACTGTGTAAAACGGTGTAAAAGGGTTTATGCTGCTTTCACACCATTTTCACACCGCTGTTTTTGGCCCATGCGGAATCAGCCTCAGTTTATTCATCCCCCCCCCCATTCTTTTTCTTTCTGACTCATTTTCCCAATTGTGACAAATGTCCCATGGCCTCAGGCGGAGAGCTGGCCCTTTTCACCTGGGCTCTGTTCCTCAGGGTGTCCCCCCCTATCTTTGCACTGTGCTCCCCTCCCAGGTCTTCCCTCAGGAGAGACAGCATGATGTAATGGCTAAGAGCGGCAGCCTTTCATCTGGTGATGTTTCCCCACTCCTCTGCTGGCAGACCTTGGGCTAGTTCTAGATCAGGGGTAGGGAACCTGCGGCTCAAGAGCCACATGCGGCTCTTCTGCCCTTGCACTGTGGCTCCACGAGCCGAGCCATGGCCCCATCCTTGCCATGCAGGTGTGGTAGGCCTCTTACCAACTGCCCACGGTCGGCTGGGCCACACCGCGGGCTTCCCCTCTCGCCTGCCCCGTTGGAGCGGGTCGGGCGCTTTCCCGGCGGCTGGCAAGGCCGAGCCGCTGGCTTCATCCTTGCCCGCCCTGCAGACAGCAGGGCACGCACATCCATGCGCTTCTCAGAATGAGTGGAGTAAAAGGTTAAAAAAAACCCTATATATATATAGTGTTATCTTTATTTTAAATGTCAAAAATTATTTGCGGCTCCAAGTGTTTTCTTTTCCCATGGGAAATGGGTCCAAATGGCTCTTTGAGTGTTAAAGGTTCCTTACCCCTGTTCTAGATAACAAGAATTGTGCTATGCCCACTGGCCAAAATTTAAAACACTTAAGAAAACAATACAGGTGATTTTAAGGTGGAAAAGTGCAAAGTGCAGAACAAAACGAGCACTTGTAGATAAGCCTCTTTTTTTTCCCTATGCATTGTTCTTCTATGTTGGTGCTGCACTTTGCACATTTCTACAATAAAATCACCTGTATTGTTTTCTGAACTTTCCTGGGTTTTGGCCTGTGAGTATAGAGCAATTCTTTTTTTTTCCAAATTTTTATTAAAAGTATAAACATCATTACAAAGATTCAGTAGTCTTACATATCAACATTGCTACGTTGCCATTAACCTTAAAAAAGAATTAAAATGTAATTAAAAGAAAAAATGAATAGATCAAAACTTCCGTTCATTGTGCGAGAAATCTCATTTAACCTTCTAGTTCCGTAGATATACATCTATTATAACAAAATTATATTGTATCTTTCATGTTGATTGTTCTCTAGTCAGATAAACATAAAACCGTACTTCTTATAGTTTTTTCCATTTTTGAGATTATTATAATTATATTATATTTTGGCTCTTTCTTCGAGCCATTTCTAGACTTCATATTATTGTCATTTATATCTCTTTGGGTTATTTCTCAGAGCGTGCATATATACTTTAAACTGTTCTGAATTTTTTGGCCAATGGGCATAGAGCAATTCGTGTCTATATTTTTCACATTGCCCACATGGTTGTGCTTGTGACCTTGGACTAGTCACAGTTATTTTAGAACACTCTCCACCCCATCTACTTCACAAGGTGACTGTTGTGGGGAGAGGAAGGGAAGGAGTTTGTAGCACACTTTGAGACAACAAACTCTTTTTCTTTTCTCACACAATAGAATAGAATAGAATAGAATAGAATAGAATAGAATAGAATAGAATAGAATAGAATAGAATAGAATAGAATAGAATCTTTATTGGCCAAGTGTGATTGGACACACAAGGAATTTGTCTCCGGTGCATATGCTCTCAGTGTACATAAAAGAAAAATACATTTGTCAAGAATCATAAGGTACAACACTTAATGATTGTCATATAGGTCTAGTAAGCAATCAGGAAACAATCAATAGTAATGAAAACATAAAATGTAAAATCATAAAATAAACAAGCTGCCATTTAGACCTAGAATCAAAGAATCAAGGGCGATCAAGTCGAACCCCCTGAGGGTCTGACCAATGCAGAATAGAGAGGTACTATTATGTCCCTTGATCTAGACACCTCAGTTTGCAGGGGTGCCTGTATCACCTTCTCTGGGGGAGCCCCGTCACCTTCTGTGCGCAAGGCTGTTTTCCCTTGCTCATCCCAAAATGTTTCCAGAAGACAGCTGAGAAATTCTCCACCCATCCCAGGTGTTTCTTTTCCAAACCACCTCCAGGCTCCTAAGATGGCAGGAGACAAACTATGCATGAGCAAGCTGCACATTTAAAAGGAGACAATGAGTAGATGTGGGACGGGTCAGAGACGGAAAGAAGTGTCGTTAATTTCGAGTGATGTCCCTTTCAAAATATGCTCCCTGCTGTCAAAGTTGTTTGAGGTTTCCTGATGTGGCTCCAGCCTCCACGACCTGCTCTGACACCCAACCCTGTCCTCCTCCCTGTTTCTTTTTCCTTTTCATTTTTTCCCTCACAATCTGAATTTTTCTCTCTTCATCCTCACTTTCCGTCATTTTTTTGTTCTCCAGACGATACAGGTCTATCAAAACTAGGACAAAGAGGCGTAGAGACAGCTTCTACTCTAGAGCTGTGGCTATGCTAAACTCTTCGGCTTCGTGTTGATGTGTTGATGTGTTTGGGGCTGTGTAGGGATGGGTGGAGGAAGGGGAAAGTGAGGATGGGGTATGAGTCTGAAATTGTGTGCATCGAGGAATGCTGCTGTAAATTTCGTTGTGCGTGCACAATGACAATAAATGCTTATGCTTTGCTTAGCAAATTTTCTAGGAGTTGAGCCACGAAACGTTTTGGCTGATGATTCAGTTGGAAAGACTTATTCGAAATAATCCCTGTTGCTACTGAAACGTTCACATGTGAATTTTAATAACTTCAAAGATCTTAGGGGTATAGGGTGGGAGAGGGGGATGATTTTTCCAATAAATATGTCATGAAGTGAGGTGGAATGCAGGGCCAACTATGGGATCTTTTTTACAGTGCTGCCAACCCCCAAAATGGTTCCCAATGGGCTCTCCTGTCCAGGCTGCTATTCCTTGGAGGCACATAGCTGCCAGCCGAACATAATGATCCCTTGCAAGGGTGATCAGACTCAATGCAGCGATGGAGCCGGTTCTATCAAAATAAGTGAGTAAAATTCTTTTTTTAGTATATAGACCGTACATAGATAACCTCTGTAAACAAGCTTTATTATTAAGCCATCAATTTTAAAGGCACATCTGCAACGCAAGTGCAGAAAAGGATAGATTTCAGGATTTTTTAAAAATGAAAACTTGAGTATTTTTCCTAGTCTGTACAAAAAGGCATCTACAGTTTGAGATGCCACTTCTAAATCAGGGTAACCAAAACAATATGGCGGAAGCTCCACTTCCAAAATTATCTTTACACAAGGATGGATGACTTGGAAGCTTATAGCAGCTTCACATAAACACCTTCTGCAAACCGTGAAATGGGACCTCTGTAAACAATGAATTCTGCATGCACAAAGATTCAAGTCAGGTCATATCGTGTTTATTACTTTAAACTTTCAATATATATATTTTTTTGCAGTCCTAATCTGATTACATTGCCTAATTGGCGTCTTCTCCTAATGAACGTACTGCCTAGTACTGTGTAATTCCCCACCCTGAGTCTCAGTGAGAAAGGCAGAGTAAAGATAAAGGTAACATGGCCACACAGGAAGAGATGGGAAGTTTTAACCCTTCTACCTCCTCTTTGTTTAGGGTTAGCTAATAAATCCTGTTGGCTGATCTCCCTGGGAATCCCTTTTGACAGGGTAACTGTTGCTCGATACCTTTACCTCCTGGTCGAGGCCCAGTAGCGCAGAGCAATCACTCTCACCAGGTGCAACACCTTGCCTTCTTCCCTTATTCTTGCATGCCGCCTTGGAATCCCACATAAAGACAGGAAATGTCCGTGCAGCTTGGACTCTGTGGAATCAGTATGATCCCATATGTTGTTGCACTGTCCCTTTTATGACCTAGATAGGAAGAAGCTCATAACCCCCTTCCTGCGTGGAAGTGATGGAATTACTGATAACCAGAAGGTTATTTATCTTTTAAATAGCCACTGCTACGAGATGTTGGAAGCGGTGGCCAAATTTTAAGATGATATTGTTTTAACCCGTCCTAAATTGTAACTAAAGGCTGTTGTTACGTTGTGTTATGTTGGATTTTTATATGCCATTAAAGGTATTCAAATCGACCCCTTCTACCTCCTCTTGTCAGGCTCTCGCACGTGGAAATAACAGAGACCGTAGGAAAGTCCTAAAGCAGTTTATTTCTACAATGCGTAGAGTAACAGAGAAAGCTGAATCTAAGCTCTCCTGCTTAGATCCAGTGATTATATCCTTCAATTCCCCCCCCCCCAACACATTTGATTCCCACCAAATGGGTTTCACAGAGAGTATAACATTTGCACTACAGAGCTTCAAGAAACCTGGGAACGTTCGCACCTTCCCGCAGGAGGGCTGGCGCCAGGGAATTGCCAGGGAGGGGAGAGAGAAACCGGAAAGCATTTACAGGAAACATTTGCAATCCCCTCACAGCAAGACATCTAAGTACTGACAGGCATGACCCTGACACCTCTCTGTTTAGATTATCAAAAAGCAGAGACCTTCCTCTGCTAATTTTATTGGAAGAAAGGTGAGTTGCTGAAGGAGAAAAAAGTTGGTCAGGTGAAAGCAGTCCCTCCCAGTGGATGGACAAACACCCAGTGATTAGTGATAAGCAGTGGACCACAGGCCAAAGAATGGGCCTAAGCAATTGATGGAATCCCATTGGCCAAATTCCAGATGTGCATGGCCAACATCTGCTCTCTTGGCATTCCTACATCCCCAGCATCCTATGGATGTAGAAACAGATTCCGGTACAATTGGGCAAAGGTGTTCTCTAGTTGAGGCTCTGGAATTCGGAGATGACCTAATTTAATAATATGACTTCTCTACACCATGCACCCTCCCACCTAGTGCATCTCCACAGGGTTTGTTTTTTTTTGGGGGGGGGGTGGTCCAAAGAACAGGCAAGGAGACAGCTGAAGGACTGAATAAGAAATCTCAGAGCAACCAAATGGGACAATCCTCCATCTTTTCCAAGCTCTGGCTCATTCCGCACATGCAGAATAATCCACTTTCAATCCACTTTCAAACAGTGCTCTTTGAAGCTGTGCGAAATGGCAAATTCCACTTGCAAACAGTTGTGAAAGTGGTTGAAAACGCATTATTTTGCGTGTGCAGAAGGGGCCTCTGATTAAACCTGACTGAATTTTAAGAGGGCTCATTGACATTGTGAGAATTGTTTTTCAACTGGATGCTCAGGAAGACAAATTTACCTCACATAAAAGGCATGTTGGATAGTGGCGTTTCCCCAGTCTTTTGCTATAGCACCTTGCCTCTGTAAATAATCTACTCTTCCAAAAGACTAAATGGATACAAAGTTCTGGAAACTGGAAAAGAGAACTATTCAGGAGGGGGGAAACTATTACTTGAGGGGAAACTATTGAGCTCAACGGCCTGAGAATATCACTCAACCTCTCCTCACCACTAAGGTTCCTCTATGTAACTTCTGTGAATGCTCTTGTTTTATCTCTCTTGCAGATAAAACGATCGTCCCTATTTCACTACCCTTTGCCTTCCAAGGTTGCGTTTCACCAAACGCATGTACCGCTCCAGTGCCAATGGTGTTTTCCAACAGTGGAAATGAATTAAATCTGCACAGAATGAACTGTAGCCGTGCCAAATTCATCAACAGCACACAGACCGACCGCATCTTGCTGGGAAAATAGGAATTGGCAAGGCTGCCCCCTGCCTGTTCCACCATTTATCAGAGCAGAGAAAGAAGTTGGGAGCTACGTGATTGGCTCAGGAAGGGTCAGGACTCCTGGCTTTGTTCTTTGAAAAGGGGAGGGGAATGGGTCTCCAGAGAGGGCAAAGGAAACTGGTGCAGAAATTGGGATTTGAGGGATCTAGGTACTGGAAAACAGGTGTACCAGGTAAATTTTCATTGAATTCTAATCTGAATAAATTGATATTTGCAAACAATATCTCTGTTCTTTGTGTGCATTTACAAAATGAACAGTCTGTTGAAGGAGACAATGGTGCTTCTTGATGGAAGGAATCCCATTTATACCATTTTTAAATGAGGTGGCCAGGACATTTTCAATATCATTACAAAGAGGGGAATACCAAAGCAAGTCATTAAATACTCGGGGGGTATAGCCACAGATCTCAGAGACAAGAAAACAAAAATGCTCTAACTAGAATTACTTATCAGATATCCTTTCACTTTAGGTACATACAGCATGAAAGAGTTGAGGCATACAATACTTCACAAGGAGGGATTGGGCCAGAAGCTCTGTCTGCCGAGATCAGGAACCCCGATCACCACAGGCAGCCCTCTCTCCCCACTTGCAAAGCTGGTTCTGAATTTTCAAGTGGGGAGGGAGCCAGCAGGACTGCCTGCAAAACTCAGAAGAGACAATCCGCCTTCCCTGTCTGTGAAACCATGTCCCGAAATGCTGAATTCACAGATGAATGTGGCAGCCAGCTCAGGCAATTCCTGCATCCAGCTGCATGGGGCTTGTATCTTTAGGATTTGGCTTTAAAACCCCCAACATTTTCAGGTCTCTTAAAGCCGAACCTGAAAATTACCAGAAAAAGATTGCCCAATCCGGGAAGCAGTGCTAACATGCCGGGGGCGATGTTCTAGCACTCTATGGTTTCCATAAAGTTTTGGGTTAATAACCAGAGCATCACCTCTGGAATAATGGCATCATTTCCATATCACATGACAAGTTCTGTCCCATGATTTAAACACCACCCCACCGCCCCACCTCTGCTAGAGCTGCCTTGTTTCTGTCCTTTGACCTGTTGAGCCTCAACAGGTAACAGACAGAATTACCTAGCAGTCTCCTGCCCTAAGTTGGAAAGTAGTCAATTTCATAAGAATGGAGATTTGGCAGCTCATTTGATTCAGCCAGCTTTGAAGGTGGGGTTGTTTGGTTCTGGCTTCCCCTCTGAAGTTGGAGCTGATTATGGAATTCTCTGCAAGGCGGTGTGAGTTAAACCCCACCCCCTGGAAACAATTCTCTTTTGGCTTCAGGATCTCTGCCTTCCCATCTGTCATTTGTTTACTGTCACAGTCATAGGCTACAACGTTAAGACCCCATGCGCATAAACTCAAAAGAAGGACTCAGAGTAAGCCATGATATTCTTCATTGAAGCTCTTAGCAGGAGTTTTGGTCCGTAGGAATCCATAGACAGATCTGAAAGGCATGGCAGGCAACAACAACAACAACAACAACCACCTTTATTTGGCATTTAAAAATAGGTTCTACAGCATTGCCAGACATTTTTGAAATCCAAATCAAGAGTACATTCAAAACGCAGACAGGAAGACTGTATATACATTACTTAGAAAGTTCTGTCACTTGTAAAAGAAATTTTGCTACTTTTTCCAAGAGCATGACATCTGTGTTGTTTAACAGAAGCTCCACAACAGAACAGTCAGAGTCACTTTCAGATTTGTCTAGGGCCAGCCTGGGAGAGAAATTCCTAATGCCCACATATCTTGGACAGTCAAGAATAATGTGAGCAAGAGTCTCCACTTGATTTTTACAGTGTGGACAAACCCGATCCTGGAGAGCGATGGATAAGTAACTACCCTTTTTAATGGCCAATGGGAAGGTATTGGATCTGGCCCTTGTGATAATCCATCTCTGTTGGGGTTCAGTTAATAATTCAAGATATTTAGCTTTGTGCCCCTGTTCCGGTATTATTCTGACAGAGAGGGGTGAGAATGATTTATTTGTTTGCCCCCACAAGATATGATATTCCTGTTCTAGAAGTCTACTTTTTAAGGTTCGGAAAATCTCTCTGGGTGTCAGCATACAGAGATCTTCCAGTAATAAACCTATTGAGTAAATTTTTGATTTGAGAAGTTGATACCATTCAGAGGCAAATAGGTCTGGGCGCGCAGTGTATATTAAACTGCGCACATCAGAGTTAAAACATAATTTGATCCAATACTTGAATGTATTCAGGCATGGCAGGCATAAAGATTGATATACCCCCTTCCCCCCAGCCAGGTGCAAGCAGTTGAAACAAACAGCAGAACATCATCATTTGTTTACATAATGCCATAACTCCATTCAGTCTAAGAAGTGAAGGATTGGAATGTTCTCCCTAGGAGGCTCAGGGAGGGGGAGAGAGGCCATAGCAAGAGAGAGATGGGAACAGAAAAAGGCACGAAGCTGGTGGGAACAGCGCCATTACACACACACACACACACACACACACAAACTGATGTCAGTACTCAGGCAGGTGCCAAACTCCTGAAGGAGACAAACTATAAGTGGAAGAAGATAGCAACAAATGGCAGGATCATCACAGACATGACATCCTGCCCCCCCCCCCACAAAAAAAAATCTTTATCCCTTAGGACGATTGGGTTCCTAATCTGTGAAAGAACCAATCAAGTTTATTTATTTTTTTATTCTTTCGATTTTTATACCGCCCCATCCTTGAAGGGCTCTGGGCGGTGTACAATAAACCATTATATGTAGAATAAAACAACTAAAACCATTAAAAGCAGCGATAAAAAATAAGGCTAAACGTAATAACAGGTTACCATAAGCAAAAATGGCGTCCGAAAGCTCCATTTTTAAATCCTCTTTCAGGAGGGAGGAATGGCAAACCCCAAGGGGGCAGAAGGCACAGATGTAAAAGGCCGGGGGGGGGGGGGGCACCATCAACGGCTGGTTCCTCCAAAGGCCAGTGGAACAATTCAGTAAGATCCCTTGGGGCCGGACAGCTGGTGGAAGAGCATTCCTACCAGGCTGGGGCCAGGGCCGTAAAGGTCCTGGCAGCGTGGAAAGCTAACCATTATCATCGAGGGGCCAGGGACCACCAGTAAGTTGGCCTCCGCTGAACGGAGAGGCCGTGCAGGGACGTATGGGGTGATGCGGTCCCGAAGATACGAAGGTCCCAGGCCGCGTAAGGCCTTGAAGGTTAACACCAACACCTTTTCGGAGGATTGACAAGTACAGCATCAACCCACTTATTCTCCCCAGCAGGAAAATGAAACCAAGAGACAAGCTATTGCAAACAGCCCCCATAGACCAAGGGCTTCAAAATAGAAGCCACTTCATAATGCATGAATTTTCCAATCAAGATGGGAAGGGGCATCATCAAGTCTATATTGCCACTGGTCTCTTGGCAATATCATCAGCAAGCTGCTATGATGTAATCCACAATTACATCAGCAAGCTGCTATGATGTAATCCACAATTAGACTTAGGCAATGCCAGCTCCACAGTCAAAGCATTAATAACACTCACCATTTTAAAGGGTGCAGTGAATTTATATCCCAATTTGCCACCCCAGCACCCCAGCACCAGCATTGCAGGGGAGTTCTGGCAGCATGGCAAGGGGCATAGTAAATGTCAATCAACTGCCACTCCAGCATTGCCTCTGGGACCATGGCAGCGTGGGCCATGGACATATGCCACCATTGTGGGTTGCAGAAGCCCATTGATCCCAATGGAGGGATTTTCAGCAGTGGGGTGGCTGAAAGAAGCCCCTGGAGCAGTAGAGTGGCACCATCCCTGGCCACCCTAAGGCTCTGGATTTGGGCTGTCAATCTGAGGATACTCGGAGCATGCAATATTTTCTCAAATGTTTCTGTCCTCCGGCTGGAGCACCCCTCTCTGAGGTGTAACATAAAAAGGCAAGGGTTGAAGTTACTGCCACTGTCATATTGTGGGCCACAACTAGCCACTGTTTGACCCTCCTTACCCCCACTGTCCCCCCCTTTAGGTAAAATCCAGGCCCCCAAAGGATCGCCTGGAGCCAGTCCCACAAGGTTGTTGCCCAGTAGCACGTGAAGTGGCCAGACAAGTTGGGAAGCCCTTCTGCAGGTTCTCTCAAGTTAAACAAACTTTGTTTCTCCATGCCCCAAATATAAGGCCCAAATATTACAGAATTTAGGTACACTAAGGGGGGGAAAAGCAGCAACAAAAATAGTTGCTAATGCAAGGGCTTCTAATCCATCTTACATCTGATCGGAAGCAGTTGCAAGAACCCCCCCCTTCCCCACATCCCTGGGGCAACATTTAGCCTCTCTTTAGTGTTGTTGCCCCCCCATCATCCTTCACAGTAAAACACACACTCCACTTCACCATCAAAGGTTTCTCCCCAGAGTCTATCTTTTCCCCAAACAAAAAAACAGCTTCCTTTCAGACTCTGCACATGCTTTGGGGCCCTCTCTGCCAACCTGGGTGGAAGGCCTGAGGGATCCAACCTGCATTGACACATCAACGGGCCAGCGTGGTGTCTCTCTCAGCTGGGCAAGGGTGCTCTGTTTAGCAAAGAGTGCTGTCTCCCCTTCTTTGCAGCCAGAGCATTGCCTGGACCACCGTCCACCAGCATAAGGAGCAGCAGTGGCGTAGGAGGGTAAGAGCTCGTGTATCTAATCGGGAGGAACCGGGTTTGATTCCCTGCTCTGCCGCCTGAGCTGTGGAGGCTTATCTGGGGAATTCAGATTAGCCTGTGCACTCCCACACACGCCAGCTGGGTGACCTTGGGCTAGTCACAGCTTCTCGGAGCTCTCTCAGCCCCACCCACCTCGCAGGGTGTTTGTTGTGAGGGGGGAAGGGCAAGGAGATTGTAAGCCCCTTTGAGTCTCCTGCAGGAGAGAAAGGGGGGATATAAATCCAAACTCTTCTTCTTCTAATTCAGATAAGGAACTGGGAACTATGAACAAACCCCAAGCACATGCCTTCTTCAATAAGCCCTAAAGTTTCTGATCTCAGTGTTTGGCCCAGTCATCGTGAAAGCTCTCCTTACTACCAATTCCAGGTGATGGTATGTAAAAACATCCTAAGCTGGTTCTGGAAGCATCCTGTGGCAACACAGGGTTAAAGGTTGCAAACGACAGAATAAAAACCAGGGCCAGAACACTTCTGACCTATGGCCTTTGGCTCAAGTCTGCACACCCACCATTTGTCAAGGCGCTTGCAAAGAAGGAAGGAGGCAGGTGGTCTCCCACATCTGTTCTTCAGATGTTCCCAATTCCCTTCCATACTTCTACAAATTCGTACTTTAGATATGTCTTCTTGGAGGTGAGTGGTGTTTCAGAAAGCTTACGTATTATCGAAGAGGAAAACGTTGTAGAACCACAGTAGCCTGGCTTCTTGGTGACAGACAGATATCACAGGACCCTGTTTTTGGGAAGGGACAATTATGTGAGGTACACATTCTTCCCACCTAATTGGCTTCTCAGAAAATGCACAGCCTCCATTGCCAGCACCTCACCAATCCACGTGTTCCCATCTGTTGCCTGGAGGCCCCAGCCTTTGGCTTATAAAGTCCTTTGATCCCCTGTATCAGCATCAGCTGCCTTGGTCGATTCTTCTCCGATCCAAGTCTGGCTCTTCCTTTCTCTGATACTATGAAGGCATACCTGAGCACCTGTCTCGTTTTGGCCCTTTTTTCTCCAGGTGAGTAGGAACTCAAACTCTTCTGTGTTTGTGAATGCAAGTGTGTGTGTGTGTGTTTGTGTGTAAGTGTAGCCAAGTGGATTCTTATTCACAATGGCCCAATGAATCCACGTCCTCCCAAATGTCCTATTGTTAACAGCCTGCTAAGGTATTTCAAACTGAGAGCTGCTAGCCAGATCCTCAAGAAGTGTGTTTTCAGGATCTATGTAGTTGGTTGACCCAGTACAACCTGCAGTATGCTCTCCAGACTTTCTAAACCTACCCATCCTACATGGGAAGATAGCAAAATACCTCTGTAGTCTCGACAGTCCATCTCGACGCAGAGCATTTATGCTTGCCAGAGTAACTGCCTTTCCTTCCAAAGTTACAATCGGGAGATTTCAAAGTGTTTTATTTGCTGACAGACGATGCCCATGCTCTGTAAATGCCGTGGATACAATACAGCATATCCTCCTAGAATTTCAGCTTCACTCTGCACTACGTAGTCACTATATATACCTCTCGATTATCAAAGATGGGAAATAATGGTGCCTTAGGCTTATGTTAATGAAGTATTTACTCTCAGTAAGTATTTACTCGTGACGGTACTAAAATGTGTCCCTTGATGTATCAAATCATCTAAATTACATTGATTTAATGTCTGAGGCTCATGAGAAGTTGTTCATATCAGCTTTAATTAACATATGGATATCTCAATAGGTCTCCAGAAAGTTTGTGTATAATTTATCCTAACAGTGTATTGGATGCCTTGTTGTATTGTTGTGTATGAAACGAACATACTGTATGTAGAATTATTTATGCCTAATAAAGGTTTACTGTACTGTACTGTAGTTGGTTGACACTGCTAAAGGGTATGTGAAGACTATTGAAAGCTTTAAATATATATATTTGAAATAAACTTATTTTAATTTTTTTAAAGTCTATTTAAGGCTGAAGTTACATGTAAAAAAGAGAGATCCTTGCGTGTACCCATTGACAAAATCATGTAAAAAGCAGGGGGTGGCTAATTCAAGCAGTCCTTTTAAGGAAACAATATATTGGATATTACATGTCACACAATGCTCTTTGCTGAATAAGGCAGGAGTTTATCCCCCCCCCCCCCATGAAAAGTAACTTTTGTTATCCGAAAAGCCCATCTATGTTGACTGTCTGAGCTGTTTCGTTTGGGATCCTCTTTGTAGAACTATGTTCTGCTGTACCAGTTGTATTACTGTGAATTGATTTTATACGTAGTTCAATATGTCTAATCAATTATAGAAACTACTAGAAATCTTGCTTGCATTTTTTGGGATGCACATTCATTTTTATATGATATTACACCAATATGGTCTATTTTGGGATAGTAGCTGCAGTATAGGTTTTTTGGGGTGGTCTTCGTTTAAATTTGAGATTGTCCACCAAGAGTGGGAAATAAGCTCAGATGGTCCACCAATAAGTTCAGGCCATTCTGCAAGCCCCCTTTCCTTTTTTTAAAAGGACTTCCCCAGACATGTGCTCAGAATCAGAGAGCAAATCGGTGGTGGGATTCAGCCAGTTTGTACCATTTCAGCAGAACACGTTAAAATCGTGCTTGCAAACAACCAGCTGTTAAATTATTGGAATCCCACCACTGGAGCAAATCCCAACTGGGCCCGAAATTTCAGTCTAACAGAACAACAGCTGCTTTGCTGAAGGGCCAACCCTGTTACTCTTCCGGAGATCAACACAACTCCCTTCTCAGCTCTAGGTAATGGCAGCCTCAGTCACAAAAGGGCACCCAGTAAGGATGGTTTGATGGGGCATATGCAGAAGATCTCCTTCTCTTTGATGAGGATCACCTGCATGCAGGCTGAATTGCAGGAAGAGTCAAGCCCAGAGGGACAGTTTCTTGCCTCTTAGATATCCCTTATAGAACCAAGGAGGGAAGGCAGGGTAGGGGTACTAATCTCAAGTTGGAAGGTGAAATTGGCTGATCTCCAGATAACAGAGTTCATAGCAGGCTCAGCATTTTAGCCTTGCTGAGCTCTCTCAACCCCCACCCACCCCCCAAAAGAAATTCCATCTTCCCAGATTCTGCCCTCAGATCCCCAAGAACCACTCAGTGTGAAGCTGGCAACCTTCAGGTAGCCGATTCTCAGAAAATCAGTTCTGAGTTTCCAACATTGTGGGTAATAATTGAAAAGAGTGGTTAACATCTGATCTTTTGCAGGCAGGTAAAATCTTTTTTGTTCAAGCTGTGCGTTAAATTTGGGATTTTGTGCTGTGCTTCTTTTTACAGAGTAGCATTATCCGCATATAAGACAGGTTCTGTTCAATGTAGGGAAGAGACGGAAAAGAGGTTCCTGCCCAAACAACAATCTTATAAAATAAAGTGAATCTCAGAGGGTTCCTACAGGCAGAAACAGGCGCATTGTTGTAGACAAGGAAGGCACCCTAAATGAGGTCAGTGTAGATGTTTGACAATCAGTCCTTATTGTAGATATAAGTGCCCTTACCATCTTTTCCTGGAATGTGACTGGGTGGCATAGGCCGTTTCATACGACCACCTCGCATGCATTGACCCCATCGGCAAGAGTTCTTGGCGGCGTAGTTTATCGCCAAGACCGCCTTCGCACGCGGGCGTGCGAGCAGAATAAGCAGAGGCTGCCGCGAGGAGAGGCGGCTCCTTGCACGGAGCCGCCTCTTCCCCGCTGAAGCCTCCGTCCGACTCCGCGATAAGTCACCCGTTATCGCCTGCTGAAGTCATCTAAGCCCGCCCACGCCGCTCCCTCTGACCCTGGAGGTTGGAGTAGACGAGGTGCGGAAGCCCGGGGCTGGCGATCGCCAGCAGGCGTAATTTTAATTTGTGACATCGTGGAGGTCGGACGGAGGAGCGTTTAGCGTCTTCCCAGCGGCGCGGTTCGCACCCCGCTGCCGGGAAGACGCTTCCTCCCCAACAACAACCCTTTAAAGGGTTGTTGTTTAGGGCGGCCTGACGCCGCCCTGGGGGAAGGGAAGGGAAGCGGAGTCAGCCGCCCTGGGGGAAGGGAAGGGAAGCGGAGTCAGGTCGCCGCTGTGCGAACGGTGGCCTGGGGGCGGCGTTTTTACCGCCCCCAGGCCGTCGTTTATGGGCCGTGTGGAAACGGCCATAGATATTTAGCAAATGCTGTTAGATCAATGGTTCTCAACCTGGGGGTCGGGACCCCTTGGGGGGGTCGAATGACCCTTTCACAGGGGTCGCCTAAGACTCTCTGCATCAGTGTTCTCCCTCTGTGAAATGGATAAATGTTAGGGTTGGGGGCCACCACAACATAAGGAACTGTATTAAAGGGTCACGGCATTAGGAAGGTTGAGAACCACTGCTGTATATCTTCCATTCTATCATTAAATATTTGATATTATAGTCATACAAGAAACTTGGACAGCAAAGCCTCTAGAAATTGATGGTATTTTGCATTTACAGAGACGGCTGTAACTGGCAATGGTCCAGGAAGACTTAAGGGGGCATACTGGTGTCCACTGACCTAAAAGTTGAATATAAGGAGCTTTTTTTTCTCTTAATAACATAGCCATGGCAACCTACATTTGCTGGAATAATGGTAGTCTTGTAATTATTAATGTGTATATTCCTCCTTTGGGGGCTAAATCAAAAACAGAAGAATGTTGGAACAGGTTGGAAACATATATGGTGTTGCTTACCTTGAAGTTTCCTAGAGTGGATATTTTGTTGGTAGGCGATTTTAATGCTAGGCTGGGAACAGATGATGATGTGCTATTATCTAGATTTGGGAAAGAACTGAGTCTCTTGGATAATGAAAACTGCAGATTAACAAAGTTTATGATATTAAGTAAAGATTCAGGCTTGAATTTCGAGTTTGTTTGAGACTGCTAGCTTATAAACTAAGCTTTGTAGTTTTAAACAGATCTACTAATGGTGATCATCCAGGCAAATTCACTTACCTGGCAGGAAACAGAACTAGCATAGTGTACAGTGTGCTGTGGACACAGTGTGTAACAGACTTCTCTCTGTGATACACCTCTGAAGATGCCAGCCACAGATACAGCTGAAATGCTTGGAACAAGACCACAGCCACACAGCCCAGGAAACCCACAACCAGAACTAGCACTATTGATTACATGATGGTAGACGAAGCTCTCTTCAGTCAAGTTAAAGAATTTAGGGTCCTCCCTTATTTTGAAGGGGACCATTTTCCACTTCTATTTGAGTACTGAAGGGAAAATAAATTTAAATTATACAGTTGATTTGGTAGCATATGAACATCCTAAAGCAGTGATGGCGAACCTTTTTGAGACCGAGTGTCCAAATTGCAACCCAAACCCCACTTATTCATCGCAAAGTGCCAACCCGGCAATTTAACCTGAATGCTGGAGGTTTTAGTTTAGAAAAAAACCAGTTGGCTCCCTCTTCCTCCCCCCCACCCGCTCTAGCAGGGGCCAGCCTGCTGTAGCCTCCAGCAAGTCCCACGCGCACCGCTCTGTGCCTCTCTAGCACCTCTGCCTCCTCTGCTCCCCCCCTCGGGCAGCAGTCACCCAGAGCACAGGCACCAGGCCTGCCAGCCGCGCACCATGGTGCGCGTACATCGTGCTCAGTGGTCCAGGCCAGCCTAGATGTGTGTGTGGGGTGTGTGTGTGTGTGATTTTTCACCCCCCACATGATGAACTCTGTGTGCGTGTGCCCACAGAGAGGGCTCCAAGTGCCACCTCTGGCACCCGTGCCATAGATTCGCCATCACTGTCCTAAAGTGAGAGCAAGGTGGTCTGAGAGTTTAGGTGAAAAAGTAAAGAACATACTTCAGAAAAATTGGGAAGAGGTCTTGGGCATTAAAATGGCCTGACAACCATTTGTAGATGGAGAGCATTTTATATGGAAGGCCTGCAATCAAATGCGTGATCAGCTCCATGATTTTCATAATCTAAGCCCTGCTACCATCTAAAGAGACTTTCCAGCTTCTGAAGAGAAGGCTGTTTGACCAGGAACATCAGATCCTACTCGAAAAGGCTTCCAGGACTTTGCTCTCCTTTAGCCTCTAGGTATCACCTATTGAATTCTCGGTAATAAGGGGGCTCAATACTCTGCGTACCCCAGATAACCGTTGCCTCCAGGCTCCAGTAGAGCAATGGATGTTGGCCCATTCCAATGCCCTTCCGTCAGCAATATCCACAGGGCGATTCACTAACACCCCTTACCCCCTAAGGCTCTGCATAGCTTAGCAACGGGGCAGTGCGGCAGACTCTATAGATCATATTCTACTTTATTGTCCATTCTTATTACACAGGACCCAGAGTCAAATACCTGTCACCTCTGCTACTCAAAAAAGAGTATGCATCTGACTTGCAAAAGATTACCTTTCTGTTGGACAGCTCCAGTAGTGATGCAAACGATGCAGTCACCAAATTTTTGGATTTGTATATAAAACAGCGCTTTAGGAGCAAATCCTGAACATCAGCCTTCTCTACCTGTACATTTATTTTAGCTTCCCTCTACTTGGTTAAGTGGATCTGTGTATATAATGTTGTTATGCCAATAAAGGTTCTTTGTTGTTTGTTGTTGTTGTTCAATCTAAGCCACTGTGGAACCTGCATTAAGGACCTTAAAAATGTTGACTGAACTCCTTCTAATATGCCAAATGAACGATAAGGAGGTCCTAAGGAAGAGCCGTATGTTATTTGAGGAATTATTTTAATTTTATAATGGTTTAGGGCTGCTGGAACATATGAACCACCATGGGTTTTGTTAAATTTTAAAATACTATTCGCAGTCTTCTGTCCTTTTATAGCCAGTGCCTTATGATGGAGGATTTTGGCACCAGAGGCTTGTACTATTACCCCAGATATTTAAAGCTGGTAACTTGTTCTATTTTGTTGCCCAGGATTTGCCATTTTCCCATCTTAGGTCTTTTCCCAGAAACAAGTATTTGGGTTTTTTGAAAGTTTATTTCTAATTTTCTTCTTTTCAGCATCTGGACAGTTCCAAAAGGGCTCTCTTCGTTCCTATAGATGTTCTCGACAGGGGCCGTTTCCCCACTTTGCTGCGCGCTACTCTCAGTGCGCGTCATTTCTGGCGCGCGCCCAGGCTTCCCCATGACCCCGCGCTCTTCCCTTTAATCCTGCAGGATAACTTTCAATCCAGGTGGTTAAAATCAGTGGCTTGTTCTCTGTACAAGATGGGTACATCTCCCCAGGCTATTTTAGGACCAGGGGCTGTGTGAGCTAAATCATTTGCTAAGCAAAGAATTCTGAGCATCAATCTGATTTAGCAGCAACTCCTGGATATTTGTCTCCAGTCCATCTAAAATATTAAAATGTCCCAGCACCCCATATATATATTCGAGAAGACAGCAATAAAAGGAGAGCATTTGCCTTAGCTAGAAGTGACTCACTCCCTTCTAGAGTTCTTGAGGGAAGATACAAGAAAATCGATTTTGAAGAAAAGCTTTGTGACTGTCCATTAAAAGAGACTGATACCATGAAACATATGTTCTTCAGGTGTCCTTTGCTTGATAAGATACCACGGAACAGATGTTCTTCAGGTGTCCTTTGCTTGATTTTGGGCTCAGCATTGGAGAGATTTGCTGGTAGAAATAACACGCATAAATTAAGATGATTGCTAATGGGAGTAGATCTTAATATTACATGGTCAGTTGCCAGATTTTGCTTATATCTTTGTTAAATTGAAGAAATCCGAAAAAAGAATTAAAGGGTCTAGTGATCCTGTGGAAATAGACTCTGACAATTGCCATCTTAAGTTCTTGCTATCTCAGTTGTACTCTGCTGCTGAAATAGAGAGAAATTAATGTTTTAGCCATATTTTATATTATTTTTATTTTATTTATTTATTTGTTACATTTATATACCGCCCTCCCCCGAAGGCTCAGGGCGGTTTCCAGCAAGAATAAAAGTTTAAAACATCGGCCATTTCAAGATGCGGCCCGTAAATCGAAGCCCTGGGAACGAGAAATACGCCGCCCCCAGGGAGCCATTCGCACAGGCGGCGCTGCTACTAGCGCCGACCTGACTCCACGCTCCCTCTCTCCCCAGGACCCCGTCCAAGAGCGCCCTGAAAAAACAACCCTTTAAAGGTTGTTTTTCCCTCAATCAGTGTGTTCCCGGTCGCCGATGCGCAACAGCACCATCGAGAACATGCTGTTTCCCTTCCGATCCCCTGACTCACCTTGTCCGCCATTAAATTGACCTGCTGGCCGCCGATTTACCCCGCCCACGCTTCGTCCTCCGACCCCTGGAGGTTGGAACTGGCGTGGAAGCAGGGCCTTTCGGCGACCATACTATGGCGAAAAGGTGAAGTTGAACAGGAAGGAGAGGAAGAGGCGGCTCCATGCGGAGCCGCCTGCCATCTGCCGGCCTCTCCAGAGGCCGTCAGCATGCTTGCATGCGAACGGCCTCCGCCTCCCCGCCGGCAGAATTCTTGCCGGCGTGGAGGTGCCTCAACGGCCGTGCAGAAACGGCCATCGTCTATATAATTTAATTAAAATACATAAAATACTAAACTGTAGATGGCTTCAGCTATTCTATTCCCCTTTTTATGAACCCACGGGAGGCCAAATGTTTTCTTTTTATGGCAGTTGACATCATCCCGGCTGGCCACACGCCTGGCGGAACAGGTCCGTTTTACAGGCCCCGCGGAAACTTTGTAAGGGAATTTTAAAGTTGTTTTTCAATTTACATTATATTTTAAATGTTTGGTCTAAAACATGCCCCCCCCCCACCCGTTAACATCTGTGGATCCTGCCGTCCCTCCCCTCTTTTAGGGGATTGGTTAGTAGGTCGCCTCTGGTATTATTTATTGCATTTGATATTAACACGCTGCTTTTAATGGGGTTTTAATGATTCAAAGACTACAGAGCCATTTACTATGATTTATTTAACGATTTGAGATTTATTGATTTTATTTGTGCTCTATTTGTATATTCATGTTCACCGCCCTGAGTCCTTCGGGGGAGGGCGGTATATAAATGTAATTAATTAATTAATTAATTAATTAATAAATACAAACCGTGAATAAAGTTGATGGATTGATTGTTGGGTTTTGCTTCTATATCTAAAATTATACCCCTCTTCTGAGTACCCAATGAATATATCAATGAACTCCAAGGTGAGATGTACCTTAATGCCGCAGTTCTAAGAAACATATATAAGGGTGCTATTTGTCAAATGTGATGTGAAATTACAAAGCTGGCACTGATTCCTTCTCTTTCCTCTCTGCAGTGGCATCACTGAAATGTCTTTCATGCCTGGCCATAATGGGGCCATGTGTGAATTCTGGACCTCAGGACTGCGACTCTGGGGAAGATTGCTGTATGTCTGTCCATACAACAAATTTAAAGTGTGAGTAAAGAAGGGGGACTATCTTCTTAAGAATTAGGCTGTCTGTAGCATCAGCAGATGGCTAGCATTTATAAATTGCGTGTCTCTATACAGGACTGGTCAGGAACAGACAGATCAAGGTATAGATCAAAGAAACACAGCAGGCCAATCCTATCTGAGAATATATTAATCAGGTTGCCTGGAATGCTGTTATATATTTTACAGTGGGATCTCTCCCAGAAAGTGACCACTAGGCACTTCTGTCTCATTGCTTTACTGGACTATCAGCGAAAGGGACAGTCAACAATAGCTCCTGTTGAAATATGGCTGATACTCATTTGTAGTAGCCCAGTAGAATCCAACAAGAAATACAGCAAGTGCTGAATAGAGAGTGATTTCTTGGATTTAAGGAAAGAATTGTTGCAGTCACATTCACATTACACTGAGCCCGAACCACCCAACAACAATCAAATTCTGTCTGCATCATACTGGCCATGTTTGTTATGATTACTATTAGCAAGAGACAGAAATTAAGACACATATTAAATCTAAAATTAATACAGCAGATAAACATTTCAGAGCTGCTACAGAGACATGCTAAATTCCAAGGTTAATATATTGTAGTGTAGGAATAAAATATTAAAGTAAGGTGGCGTAATAAGGAAGAGAGAAGTTAATTACTTAGCCTCTAAACATACTTAGACCCATTACTGGATTATTTGCGTTCAATTATTTCAAGTAGAAAGTTTGCCACAATCTCAGGGTTGGTATTATTCAGGAGAATTGGAATTGCAACTGAGTCAGCAGGGTCCATGGTGAGTAGTGGTATGGAATTTACATATCTATCTCTGACTCCCTTAATTGTTGCAGTCTTGGATGCTAGTATTACCCTGGCAATTCAAGAATACAGGTGAGTGGGACTCCGAGTACTCTTGCATAGTATGACCCCTCAAGCAAAGTACATACCTCTGGGAACCAGCCCAAGATCCTTTTGATAATGCAAACAGATGAAAGGCCATTTTCTAGAGGGAAAAAACCGCACAACACGCTGTGTACGTTACGCTTTAAGTATTTGATAGCAGGATTCCATGTTTTTCGTGGTTTGGGGGGGGGTTTAAATCACTCAGTTGGCCATTATGCAATAGTGGAAGTGGCGTAAACAGTAAATTTTCTTTCTGATTCTCTCCACAGTTCCTGTTTTCAGATGGATGATGAAGACTTGTGGCCCATCAAAAATTTGTCAAAAAGGCACTTATTATTCTTTTGTAGACAAGAATGTAGAAATGCAAACAATAGTGGAGTGCTGCGTTGGAGACATGTGCAACCAACATCATATTATGAGTAAGTGTCTGCATCTCTGAAAAAAAAACCTAGCAGTGTGTGTGGGTGCCAGCCATTCGTTTGGGAAACGTGAAAAGTACTGCCTTTGAGGGCACTGCCATTATGAAGGCAATATCTTCCCTCCAACCCTTGCCCTTTCATCCTCCACAAGAAAAGGTGGAGATGGTCAGTGGCACTTGAACTATGCCAGCTGTACGCACATCACCCATTGCAGTGGTGGGATCCAAAAATTTTAGTAACAGGTTCCCATGGTGGTGGGATTCAAACTGTGGCGTAGCGCCAATGGAGCTGGGCGGGGCACAATGGGGGCGTGGCCGGTCATTCCGGGGCGGGGCATTCCTGGGCGGGGCTGTGGCAAGGACGCAGCCGTCGCTTTCGCATGCCAGTCCTTAGGCGGAAACGACGTAATGCACTACAAGCACGAAGGCTGCCACGCATCGACGCCAGTGCACCCTCACCGCTAGACTGCTTCAGAAGAGTTCTGCCCTTGGCTACTGCTGGCAGAGGAGGGGGCAGCCAAACTAAGGCAAAAATCACGTGGCAAAATCACCAATTAGTAACCCCCTTTCGGCACACACAAATAATTAGTAACCTACTCTCGGGAACCTGTGAGAACCTGCTGGATCCCACCTCTAACCCACTGTCATTCTGGCCACCCTGTGAGGGATCAAAAATGGCTACTCAGAACCCAAGTCCCCTCTTCTTCCTCCTTGCATGTTCCTTAGAGTGCTTCTGTCTCCCTAAAGTGGGTTATTTAATTATTATTGGAAGGAGGGTGGAGTCTAAAAATTTTGAAAGGCAGGCATTCTTCTTGTATCCACTGTGCCTTGGCTTACTCATTTTTCCCCATTCTTTTTCTTTCTGACTCATTTTTCCCATTGTGACAAAGGTCCCATGGCCTCAGGCTGAGAGCTGGCCCTTTACACCTGGGCTGCTCTCCAGAACTGTGCTCCCCTCCCAGGTCTTCACCCAGGAGAGACAGCATGGGGTAATGGTTAAGAGCAGCTGACTTTTATCTGGTGACCTGGGGCCTTTCCCCACTTTCGTCTTTCCCCTCTATGCTGTGTGCTCCTCTCAGCGCCGCGAAGTATCCCCGAGCGGCGCCCGGCCGTCCCTTCGACCCAGCGCTCTGGTGACCGGGCCACATCCAAAGGCGCCGATGAGAAGATGCCTGGGATACTCGCAGCAGCTGAGGGCGCAGCTACAGCAGCAGCAGGGCGGCTGCGCTGTCGCCGCCCCTCTCAGTGGGGAGTGTCGAGGAACCCCGCGCTACTCTCCTTGAGTAGCGCGGGGCTTAAGGGAAGTGGGGAAAGGCCCCTGGATTTGTTTCCCCACCCCTCTACACAGGGCCTTGGGCTAGTTCTTGACAACAAGAATTGTGCTATGCCCACTGGCCCAAATGCAAAACGCTGAAGAAATACAGGAAAAGGGCAAAGTGCAGAACAATACAAGCACTTGCAGATAATCCTCTATTTTGTTTTCTTTGCGTTGTTCTATGTTGGTGCTGCACTTTGCAGATTTCTACAATAAAATCACCTGCATTGTTTTCTGAACTGTTCTGAATGTATTTGGCCAGTGGGCATAGGGCAATTCTTGTCTAGATTTTTCATATTGTCCACATGTTTGTGCTTGTGATCTTGGACTGCTCACAATTATCTCAGAACGCTGGCTGCTCCATCTACTTCACAAGGTATAGGGAGAGGAAAGGAAGCAGTTTGAAGGCCACTTTGAGACTCCAAACTCTTGTATTTCGCACACAAGCTGCCATTTATACCTAGGATCATAGGATCATAGCATGGAAGAGACCACAGGGCCATCAAGTCCAACCCCCTGAGGTCTGACCAATGCAGAATAGAGTGGTACTATTATGTCCCTTGATCTAGACACCTCAGTTTGCAGGGGTGCCTGTGTCACCTTCTCTGGGGGGGAGCCCCGTCACCTTCTGTGCTCAACGCTGTTTTCCCTTGGTGTTCCCAAAACGTTTCCAGATGAAAACTGAGAAATTCTCCACTCATCCCTGGTGCTTCTTTTCCAAACCACCTCCAGGCTCCTAAAATGACAGGGGGCAGATCCTGTGTAGGCAAGCAACACATTTAAAAGAAGACATTGAGCAGACGCGGGACTGGTCAGAGACGGGAAGCAATATCGTTAATTTCAAGTGATTTCTTTTACAAAAGATGCTTCCTACTGTTAAAGTTGTTTGAGGATTCCTCCAGCTGTATGCACAGCTTCTCGGAGCTCTCTCAGCCCCACCTACCTCACAGGGTGTTTGTTGTGAGGGGGGAAGGGCAAGGAGATTGTAAGCCCCTTCGAGTCTCCTGCAGGAGAAAGGGGGGATATAAATCCAAACTCCTCCTCCTCCTCCTCCTCCTCCTCCTCCTCCTCCTCCTCCTCTTCTTCTTCTTCTCTTCTTCTTCTTCTTCTTCTTCAATTCTTCTTCTTCTTTCTTCTCTAACACAACTTTCTTTCTTCTTCTTCTTCTTTCTTCTTTATTCTTTCTTCTTCTTTCTTCTTCTTTCTTTCTTCTCCTTTCTTCTTTCTTTCTTTTTTCTTCTTTAATAGCTTTCTCTTCTTCTCCAGGGACTCCATGCTCCTGACACCCACACCCATCCTCCTGCCTATTTCTTTTTCCTTTTCTTCCTCACAATCTGAATTTTTTTCATCCTCACTTTCCTCCATTTTTTTGTTCTCTTTTCCTTAGCAAATTTTCTGGGCTTGAGCCATGAAATGTTTTGGTTGCTACTGAAACGTTCACATGTGAATTTTAATACCTTCCAAGATCTTAGGGGTAATTCTTCTTATGGGGCCGGAGAGGGGGATGATTTTTCAAAAATCATCCCCCTCCATGATGCGGCTGGCCTCCACCTGGGCCAGGGCCTTTACAGCCCTGGCCCCTGCCTGGTGGAATGCTCTCCCTCCAGCTGTCCGGGCCCTGTGGGACCTTAATGAGTTTCGCAGTGCCTCTAAGACCGAGCTATTCCGCCGGGCTTTTGGGGAGACCAGCCGCTGATGCCCCCTCCTCTCTCCCCCCCTTTTATTTTAACAACTGGGGCCCTGCTGTTCCCTCTTAGGGGAGTTTTAATTATTGGACTCCATCTGTTGCTGTTGTTGTTGTTTGACATGTTTTATGATTGGACGCTGTATTTTAATGCATACCACCACCATTGTATGATGTGTGCTCTTTATTGTCCTGTTGTAAACCGCCCTGAGCCCTCTGGGGGAGGGCGGTATATAAGTTTAATAATAAATAAATAAATACATGACATGACATGGCATGAAGTGAGGGAAATGCTGGGCCAACAGAGGGAGTTTTTTTTTTTACAGTGCCATTAATCCCCAGCTTGGCTCCCAGCTTGGCTCGCAATAAACTCTACTGTCATGGCTGCTATTCCCTGGAGGGAGAAAGTTGTGAGTCGAAAGAAATGATCCCCTGCAAGGGTGAACAGACTCAGTGCATCATGGGAGCTGGTTCTTTCAAACTCAGTGAGTAGAATTATTTTTTAAGTATATGGACCATCCATCAGTAGCTTAGCGCCAGTGGGGCATCTGGGCAGCTTGCCTTGGGCACTCCCCTGCCAGGTCACATGGGCATGGCTCCATCGGGCAGGCATGGGCAGGCTCCATCGGGCAGAGGAAAAATAATGGCGGCACCCTCCTGGGTGCCACTGGCTCTTGTGCCATGAGAGCCAGCAGTGCCGAGCAGGGAACCCCCTCTGCCCCAGAGAGAAGGTGGCCACCTCCTCCCTGGGGCAAAGGGGGAATGCCAGTGGTGCCCTGCTTGGTGCCACAGGCTCTCATGCCATGGGAGCAGGGAACCCCCTCTGCCCCAGGGAGAAGGTGCCCACCTCCTCCCTGGGGCAGAGGGGGGATGGCGCTCTCCACGTTTTCTGCACCCCATGGGTCCCTGCGGCACGGGGCCCATGGGAGGGGGCGGAAAATGCGGAGGCCGCCCTGCAAGCAGCTTTGCCCATCTACGCCTCTGCCATACATAGATTCCTGTGTAAACAATGAATCCTGCATGCACAAAGACTCAAGTCACATCATATCATGTTTATTACTTTAAACTTTTAATGTTTTGCAGGCCTAATCTGATTACATTGCCTAATTGGCATCTTCTCCTATTGAATGCATTGACTAGTACTGTGTAATCCCCACCCTGAGTCTCAGTGAGAAAGGCAGATTAAAATGAAATATAACAGGGCCACACAGGAAGAGATGGGGGGTTTTAACCTTACTACCTCCTCTCAGTTTAGATAATCAAAAACAGGCCTTCCCCTGCTAATTTTATTGGAGGAAAGGTGAGTTGCTGAAGGAGAAACCAGTGAATTGATCAAGTGAATCAGTGAATGGACAAACACCCAGTAATTAGTGATCAGCTGTGGACTGCAGGTCAGGGAATGGGCCTAAAATACTGATGGAATCCCAGTGGCCAAATTCCAGATGTGCATGGCCAACATCTGCTCTCTTGGCATATCTACATCCCTAGCATCCTGTAGATGTAGAAACCGATTCCTGCATGATTGGGCAAAGGTGTTCTCTGGGTGAGGTTCCAGAATTCAGAGATGACCGAATTTATTAATATGACCTCTTTACTCCATGCTCCCTCCCACTTAGTGCATCTCGATGGGTTTTCTAGTGGGGGAGTCCAAAGAACAGGCAAGGAGATAGCTGAAGGGCTGAATAGGAAATCTCAGAGCAACCAAATGGGACAATCCTTCTCCTTCTCCAAGCTCTGATTAAATCTGACAGAATGCTAAAAGAGCTCATTGACATTGTGAGAAGTGTTTTTCAATGGAATGCTCAGGAAGACGAATTTACCTCACACAAAAGTCATCTCGGATAGTGAAGTTTCCCCAGCCTTTTCCTATAGCACCTTGCCTCTGTAAATAATCTACTCTTCCAAAAGACTAAATGGGCAGGAACTTCTGGAAATTAGAAAAGAGAACTATTCAGGAGGGGGGGAAACTACCACGTGAGGGGAAACTATTGAGCAAAAAGGCCTGAGAATATCATTCAGCCTCACCACTAAGGTTCCTCTATGTAACTTCTGTGAATGCTCTTGTTTTACCACTCTTGCAGATGCAACGATCGTGCCTCTTTCACTAAAATTTGGCTTCAAAGGTTGTGTTACGCCAAACGTATGTACCGCTCCAGTGCCACTGGTATTTTCCAACAGTGGAAATAATTTCGAACTGCACAAAATGAAATGTCAGGCTGCTTCCTTCACCAACAGCACACAGACCAATATCGTCTTGCCAGGTAAATAGGATTTGCAAGGCTGCCCCCTGCCAATTCCACCATTTGTCACAGCACAGAAAGAAGTTGGGAACGACGTGATTGGCACACAAAGGGTCAGGACTCCTGGCTTTGTTCTTTGCAAAGGAGGAGGTGAATGGGTCTCCAGAGAGGGCAAAGGAAGCTGGTGCAGAAATTGGGATTTGAGGGCTCTAGGTACTGGAAAACAGGTGTACCTGGTAAATTTTCATTAAATTGTAATCTGAATAAATTGATATTTGCAAACAATATCTATGTCCTTTGTGTTCATTTACAAAATGAATAGTCTGTTGAAGGAGACAATGGTGTTTCTTGATGGAAGGGATCCCATTTATACCATTTTTAGCTGAGGTGCCCAGGACATTTTCAATATCATTACAAAGAGGCAAATACCAAAGCAAGTCATTAAATACTCGGGGGGTATAGCCACAGACCTCAGGAACCAGGAAACAAAAATGTTCTAACTAGAATTACTTACTCACATATCATTTCATTTTAGGTACATACAGCATGAAAGAGTTGAGGCATACAATACTTCACAAGGAGGGATTGGGCCAGAAGCTCTGTCTGCCGAGATCAGGAACCCCGATCACCACAGGCAACCCTCTCTCCCCATTTGCAAAGCTAGTTCTGAATTTTCAAGTGGGGAGGGAGTGATGTGAACATATAGTTTATAATGTTTTAAGCCATATATTTAATCATGTAAAGTATATTAATGATAATGATAGCCTTTATTGGCATTCCAAAATACAATAAATACAATAAAACAATAAAACAATAAAACAATTGTCCATAAAAGACAGATAGTTACAGCAACCATTCAGAGTCTCATCAATAGTTTAGTCCAAATGGACACATCAAAAGTGCCGTTCCTATACACCTCTCCACAAACCTGACTAAAAACCCACCAACAGAGCCCAGGCATCACAACAGCATACAGTGTCAACACTCCACTTACTAAAACACACGTGAGTTTGTTAGGAGTGGCACCTAACCCTAACACAGAAGCAACAAGCGGATAGGAGTAGAGGGAAATGGGCAAACAATTCTGATTTGGCTCCCATAGGTTGCCAGCCAGCCTTCAGTTGTCACTCACTCCATCTAGCAATCACTAACAACAAAACTTCACGACATCCCTCAATGAATCACTTCCACATTTGACTTTGGGTGACCGTGGACTGCGGAACCCAAAGGTTGTTGGCAGTAGTGTAGGCACTGTCGTGCCAATAGCAACATAGTTAATGCTGTTAATATTGCAGCATTGTTGTTGTTGTTATGATGATAGCAATCTAGAAGTGCTTAGTATCCATCTAGCGTTGCGCTCTTATAATCTTTAAAAGATATTTTGCCACGCCGCTATAGAAATAAGGATCAAGATTATCTAAGATTAACGGAATCCTAAGAGCATCAGTTAAATGATTGTATAAAAGTGAAGCAATGATGGGCTGGGTCATTCTGATCTTGGCAAATCTTGCACAATGAAACAGAGTGTGCTCCAGTGTCTCTACTTGGCCTGAGTTGCATGGACATAGCCTCTTTTGTTTATCTATGCGTTGGTATCTGCCTTTAAGGAGCATAGAGGGCATTAAATTGAAACGGGCCAAGGATATTGCTCTTCTGTGCCTTGGATTGGTAAGCCAGAAAAGGTAGTTGGCTGTATGTCCTTGTTCAAAAGGGATAAGCAAATTTAGAGGAGAGCATGTTTTCCTTAGAGGTAATTTATAAAAGATCAGTAAGAAGCTGTTAGTTAAGCAAAGAACTGTAATTTTATTAGTAGACAGGCTTTGCTTGAAAGAAGGGGGGGGGATTTCTGCACTTTTCAGTAAAGTCTGATACACATGCTGTGGAATTTTGGAGTAACGGCCTCACCTGCCAGAAAGAGATAAAGAGACAAAGCCGCATGCCACAAGAAAGAAAAACACATTGATAAGGGCTGGTGGAAATACTATAGCAACCTTCAAAAGTCTCTCTGAATCGAGGGCAAGACATGACACTTTAGAGGGAATACACGCCCAATTGTGGAAGGCAAGGTGGGCTTTAGAGAGGAGTGGAAATTCAAATGGCACTGTGTACGCATTCCAAATCTAGCCAATAGTCAGGAGACAAGGAGGGATGTTTGTAAGAGGGTATAAATTATGTTACACAAGCAACAGCCCCTTTGAACCTCCTCCCTGTTGCTAACAGAGGAGAGTTCCCTCTTCTGTGCAGAATTGAAAACAATAAATCTCTGAACACTGAAGAAGCTTTTGGATGGTTATTTTTTTGTAACTGGTCAGAGCCTTTGCTCTGTGGACAGGGCCTTGCCCTGTGCCTATCAGGAGCCAGCAGGACTGTCTGCAAAACTCAGAAGAGACAATCCTCCCTCCCTGTCTGTGAAGCCATGTCCTGAAATGCTGAATTCACAGCTGAATATGGCAGGCAGCTCAGACAATTCCTGCATTCAGCTATGTGGCGCTTGTATCTTTAGGATTCGGCTTTAAAACCCCCAACATTTTCAGGTCTTTTAAAGCCGAACCTGAAAATTACCAGAAAAAGATTGCCCAGCCCTAGAGGACTGGAAGTACAATCCTCATGCAATGATGCAGTTTCCAGCTTGACCAGGAAGCAACACAAACATGCAGGTGTGATGTTCTAGCACTCTATGGTTTCCATAGAGTTTTGGGTTAATTACTAGAGCATCACCCCTGGAATAATGCCATCATTTCCAGATCACATGAGAAGTTCTGTCCCATACAGGGATGATGACTTAAACACCACTACCACCACCCTGCAATTGAGATGCCTTGTTTCTGCACATTGACCAGTTGAGTCTCAATGGTTAACACCCACAATTATCGAGCTATCTCCTGCCCTAAGTTGGCAATTAGTAAATCTCGTTAGAATGGAGAGTTGGCAGCTCATTTGATTACCAGAAAATTACCAGAAAAAGATTGCCCAGCCCTAGAGGACTGCAATCATCATCCCCACACAATGATGCTGCTTCCAGCTTGACCGGGCAGCAATGCTAACATGCAGGGGCGATGTTCTAGCACTCTATGGTTTCCATAAAGTTTTGGGTTAATAACTAGAGCAGTGGTTCTCAACCTTCCTAATGCCGCGACCCTTTAATACAGTTCCTCATGTTGTGGTGACCCCCAACCCTAACATTTATCCATTTTACAGATGGAGAACACTGATGCAGAGAGTCTTAGGTGACCCCTGGGAAAGGGTCGTTCGACCCCCAAAGGGGTCCCAACCCCCAGGTTGAGAACCACTGAACTAGAGCATCACCCCTGGAATAATGCAATCATTTCCAGATCATATGAGAAGTTCTGTCCCATACAGGGATGATGATTTAAACACCATACCCCACACCCCACCTCTCCTTGAGTTGCCTTGTTTCTGTCCTTTGACCAGAATTACCTAGCAATCTCCTGCCCTAAGTTGGAAATTAGTAAATTTCATTAGAAGGGAGAGTTGAACTCCATCACTCTAAATGGTGCACAACAGTTGTAACAAAGATTGCGGAATTGGGCTATGATAGTGACTCTCTGAACATGCTAACCAGTACTGAGACATTTGCCCTCATCAAAGAGCGGCTACTAGCAATGGATTATCAACAACTGCAGAGCTTGGCCAACAAATCCTGCTCGCCAATGAACGTGGCAATTCCATTTGTGCAGGGAAACCCCGCCTTACTATATCGCAGCGCTTACACAACCCTATATATAGGAGAGCCTTACATGCTGGCTAGGTTTAATATTATGCCATCCCCGCTCCATAGAGGAAGACTCAAGGGCCTACCAAACGACAAGAGGCTTTGCCCCTGCAGCCCAGGGCAGTTGGATTCCATTGTGCACATTCTCCTCCACTGCCCACTTTACCAGAAACCAAGATCCAGCTTATTAGTACAAATCATTGACTCTATGAAAACCCTGACAGAGCTTGATAAAGTAAATATGCTCTTAAACTGCAATGACCTTGACTGTTGTCCTCAAGCAGTGGGCAAAGTTTTCTGGCGTGAAGTTTGCAGCAAGCTGAACTTATGATCCAGTGTGAAGTTTTATCTAGTAATTTTTAACTGTATTTATATTGTATATTCTATATGCCAATAAAGGCTTATTGAAATTGAAATTGAGAAGGGAGAGTTGGCAGCTCATTTGATTCAGCAAGTATTGTTGAAAGTTTTCACAGCCGGACTCAACCAGTTGCTGTGAGTTTTCTGGGCTGCGTGGCTGTGGTCTGGTAGATCTTGTTCCTAACATTTTGCCTGCATCTGTGACTGGCTAGCTTTGTGATTCAGCTAGCTTTGAAGGGTGGTTCTCTGGTTCTGGCTTCCCCTCTGAAGTTGGAGCTGATTGTGGAATTTTCTGCAAGGTGGTGTGAGTTAATCTCCACCCCGGGAAAAATTCTCTTCTGGCTTCAGGATCTCTGCCTTCCCATCTGTCATTTGTTTACTGTCGCAGTCATAGGCCATAGGCCATAACTGAAAGGTGGATCTGCAAGGTGGAACAGTAAAAAAAAATCCCACTGAAACACAACACAGCAGCCAATCAGGAAAGCGCCTGAGTGGATTGTGTGGCAGATCCGCTGAGAGTGCGGAGTTTTGCGTGGCTGCTGCGTTGCCAGGAACAGGGGTCTTTGGGGGCCACAAGTTGCAGTGGGGAGCATGAAATCGTGCTCAAAAGATCTCGATTCTTTCTAAACTGGTTTGAATCTAGTTTCATTTTTTCAGTGGGGAATCAACCACTGATATCAATACCCAGGCAGGTGCCAAACTCCTGACAGGAGACGGAAGAAGATAGCAACAAATGGCAGGATCATCACAAACATGACATCCCTCCCCCCAAACCCCTTACCCATTAGGACGATTGGGATCTTAATCTGTGAAAGGCCCAAACAAGTTTAGGAGGATTGACATGTGCAGCATCAACCCCCTCATCCTCCCCAGCAGGAAAATGAAACCAAGAGACAAGATATTGTAAACAGCCCCTATAGACCAAAGACTTCCAAACAGAAGCCACTTCATGAGGTATGTGTTCTCCAACCAAGGTGGGAAGGGGCGTCATCAAGTCTATATTGCCACTGGTCTCTTGGAGGTGCCTTCATCAGCAAGCTACTATGATGTAATTCACGATAAGACTTAGGCAATGCCAGCTCCACAGTCAAAGCATTAATAACACTCACCATTTTAAAGGGTCTGTTGAATTTATGTCCCAATTCGCCACCTCAGCACCCCAGCATCATCATTGCAGGGAGTTCTGGAGGCATGTCGGGGGGCACAATAAATGTCAATCAACTGCCCCCCCCCCCTTAGCATTGCCTCTGGAACCATGGCAGCCTGGGCCATAGACTTATGCCACCATTTTGTGTTGCAGAAGCCCATTGAGCCCAATGGAGGAATTTTTAGCAGTGGAGAGGCTTCTGCTGTTTTTTGGCTCCCCACGCCACCAAGAAACCTCTGGAGCAGCAAGGTGGCCCCATCCCTGGCCATCTGAGGTCTCTGGATTGGGGTGTAAATCTGAGGATACTCGGAGCATGCATTATCTCCTCAAATCTGTCTGTCCTCTGGCTGGAGCACCCCCCTCTGAGGTGTAACATAAAAAGGCAATGAAGTTACTGCCACTGTCATATTATGGGCCATGACTAGCCACTGGTTGACATTCCTTCAGGTAAAATCCTGAAGGCCATGCCTTCAGGTAAAATCCAACCCCCCGAAGGATTCCCTGGAGCCAGTCCCACAAAGTTGTTGCCCAGTAGCAGACAAGTTTGGAAGCCCTTCTGCAGATTCTCTCAAGTTAAACAAACTTTGTTTCTCCACGGCCCAAGTACAAGGCCCAAATATTACAAAGGACAAAATCTAGGTATACTAAGGGGAAAGAAAAAACAACAACAAATAGTTGCTAATGCAAGAGCTTCTAAGCCATCTTACATCTGACCTGTGACAGTTGCAAGAACCCCCCCCAATCCCTGGTGCAACATTTAGCCTCTCTTTGGTGTTGTTGCCCCCCCATCATCCTTCACAGTAAAACACACACTCCACTTCACCATCAAAAGTTTCTCCCCAGAGTCTATCTTTTCCCCAAACAAAGGAACAGCTTCCCTTTAGAGACTTCACTCTGCATGTGCTCTGGGGCCCTCTCTGCCATCCAGGGACAAGAAAAGCTCAGCTTGTACATGTGCCAGCTTCCCAAAGGCACTCTCCATCTACACAGAGATTAGGGCACGTTTTAAACGGGGAGGGGGGTGAGTTCAAAGTATAAGGAAAACGTTGCATACACAGAAACCATGCCCTCTACAGAGAGTTTACTACATTGCATAGAATGTTATCATCCCCAAGGACACCTAAGCAGGATTTAAATTAACAGCACTGCAAAATAGATTGCTGCAAGATACAGGCAGAAGCAGCTATTACATGGTTTATTTCCTCCAGCTTCCACTTCAGTTCCTGGTGGTTAGCATCTCAAATCAAGTCCTCTGTCCAGCAGGACTGTTCCTCCCTCCCTTTTCGGGTTCTTCTACAGTATCCCTGCCATAAGAACATAAGAACATAAGAACATAAGAACAAGCCAGCTGGATCAGACCAAAGTCCATCTAGTCCAGCTCTCTGCTACTCGCAGTGGCCCACCAGGTGCCTTTGGGAGCTCACATGTAGGATGTGAACGCAATAGCCTTCTGCGGCTGTTGCTCCCGATCACCTGGTCTGTTAAGGCATTTGCAATCTCAGATCAAGGAGGATCAAGATTGGTAGCCATAAATCGACTTCTCCTCCATAAATCTGTCCAAGCCCCTTTTAAAGCTATCCAGGTTAGTGGCCATCACCACCTCCTGTGGCAGCATATTCCAAACACCAATCACACGTTGTGTGAACATAAAATGGTTTCAGCATGTTGACATGTGGAGTCTTGGTTTGCCATTCAAACCAGACCCGGAAACTAGATAGTTCAACTCCCACCACCCCTCTGCATCATTGTGAAACGGTCCTCTCAAGTGGCTGACACCTTGGAAGCCCTATGAAATCTTAACACCATCCCCAAATCTCCTTTCTTAAAAACCTTTAGATTCAAGGTTTTTCCATCTTGTACCACACCTCTGTGTCCTGGGTTTGAGTTGCATTTTCATGAGCCAAAGCCAACATTTCCCTGATGGAGTTCTGCACTTTATCCAGCTACACTACTATGGTTTTGGGTTTAGTAGCTGACTGCCCCCCACGATGAGCTGCAGTTGCTACCGGTGGCCTTAAACCTGCCTTCTTTCTATCTGCTCAAAAGGCCTGAACCCCAAACTACATTGCTTCAACACCGCCCCCACCACCCAATATATATGTTAAAAAATAGGTGCAGAATTCTGTATCAGCTGAAGGGGTTATCTACCATGCATTTCTTAATCATCAGACCATTTAACCTTTCAGTAGCTTTGTTTGCACCATGATGGTCAAGTGCATAAGTGAGATGCTTGACTCTTTCGCCTCAGTAGCAAAATCCTCTAAATGTGCTAGAGAGGAAAATGATTCCCAAGTCCACAAGGACTTCCTTTGGAATTCCAAACCTGATAAATAAGAGAATCAGGGCGTTAGGCACAGACATTTCATCAATTGTTGAAAAAGGCTGGGCTTCTGGGAATTCCATTCAGGGGAGAGGACATTGTACTGTCCATAGTACAGGCCATCTCCCTAATTCCAGAGAGTAGCCAGAGGCTAGTCAGAATCATCAGAAAACTAGATGGGAGAATCTTAAAAGGCCATAGGGAATCCCTCAGGGTATATTAGGAACCTGGGGCAGACCATCTTTATGAAACCCAGAACCCCTGTGAAGGAAAAAGAATGTAGTAAGTCTGATCTGTATGAGGTAATTATCTGTGCGACAATATTTATTTATTTATTTATTTATTCAATTTATTATACCGCCCCATCCCCGTAGGGCTCTGGGTGGTGTACAATACAATGCACATATACAAATAAGAATGCACGTATACAAGTAAAATAACTAAAACCGTTAAAAGCAGCAGTAAAATGAAGACTAGTATAAAGATTAAGACTAACCCGCAATGGCGTCCGGCAAATCCATTTCCAAACCCTCTTTCAGGAGGGAAGATCAGCAAACCCCAGATGGCAGAGGCACAGATGTAAAGGCCACGGGAGGGGCTGGGCAACCATCAACGGCTGGATCCTCCAAAAGCCCGGCGGAACAACTCAGTCTTACAGGCCCTGCGGAATTCAGTAAGGTCCCGCAGGGCCCGGACAGCTGGTGGGAGAGTGTTCCACCAGGCTGGGGCCAGAGCTGTAAAAGCCCTGGCCCGTGTGTGGAGGCTGCCAACCACGTATCATCGAGGGGCCAGGGACCCGCCACCAGTAGATTGGCCTCCGCGAGAGCGAAGAGGCCGATGATAGGGACATGTGGGGTGATGTGCGTCCCGAAGATACGAGAAGGTCCCAGGTCAGCGTAAGGCCTTAAAGGTCAACACCTTGAAGATGATTCGGAACTCTACTGGAAGCCAATGCAAGCTGGCGCGAGCACAGGCTGGAATATGATCCAAATGGCGGCACTGCCTGTAAAAGCAGACCGCCAGCGAGCTGCCATTTTGAACCAGTTTTTAACCTCGGAATCAGGCGCAAGGGAAGGCCTCGCGTAGAGCGAAAGTTACAATAATCTAGTCTGGAGATGACCGTTGCATGGATCACTATGGCCAGAATCGGGTTCTGGGGAGAGGAAGGAGAGCTAAATACTGGCCGCGGGCCTGGCGAAGATGGAAGAAAGCAACCCGGGTTATATCAGGCCCACCTGGGTCTCCATTGATAGAGAGACCGAATCCAGGTGGACCCCCCCAGGTTCGCGCGTACGAGGGGGTCGGTGACCATGACCCCCTCCCACACCGGGCGGCTGAAAGCATCCCTCTCTCCCCCTCACGGCCTAGCCAGAGGATCTCCGTCTTCGATGGATTCAGTTTCAACCTACTCTGTCGGGTAACCAACCAGCTTATCACCGCTTCTCCAAACAATGCACTCGCCAGAGCTGCAGGGGCGGTGGCTGTTCCCCCCCTCCATCAACAGGAATGAGGCTGAGTGTCAATCCCGGGCATACCTGATGACAAGACAGCCTCCTTAAAAAAACTCCACGGTACCAGCCTGAGCAAGGGGTCGCATGTAGATGTTAAACAACAGGCTGGGATAAAGTAATAATGCCCCTGGGAGTGACAACCGCACCAGTCAAGCGAGGCACTTCCGGGAGGCCTCATCCCTTTACCTCACTTGCTGATTCCGACCTCGGAGAAACTTGAGGGCAATCCACTGAAGGATCCGGTGCCCCGCGACTCCAGAGGCAGCCAGGCGGTGGGTCAGAAGGTATCATGAGTTTCCATCACATCAAAGCAGCTGCGGTAAGATCTAACAATACCAGTTTGTAGCCTGGACCGGCCTTGGTCAAGGCTGCATTACGGAGTGTATTCTGTGACGAAGCTTTGATTTGAGAACAGTCTCCGTCCCATGCCCAGAATGGAAGCCGGACTGGAAGGGATCAAAAGCCGATGTGTCATCCAGGAAACCTTGAAGCTGCTCCAGCACCACTCTCTCAATTACCTTCCCCAGAAACGAAAGATTCGAAACGGGGCGGTAATTGGCCAGATCCCCAGGATCTAATGATGGTCTTTTTAAGAGTGGGTGGACCACTGCCTCCTTCAACCCAGCTGGGAAAACTCCTTGCTCAATATATCACAGAGTACATTTGCCTATGGACATTTTTGGTACTACCCAGGTATCATTATTTATCTGAGAATACTGACCCCAAGCCCGTTTGAAAAATTTCAATTTGGGCACAACCGCTCCTAAGACTGGCGCTGCCTCACTTGACACTACCTCACGTGACACATCCACTACGCTCCAGAGACGGTCCCCTGCAAGAAGACATACAATGGTACCCAGAGTATGAATTGTGATGGTCCAAACCTTATTGTAGTTCAGAGCTTTTCCAAGTCAGCATTCAGGGAAATTAGGATAAGGAATTAGGGACTATGAACAAAGTCCAGGTCCATGGCTTCTTCATTAAGCCCTAAAGTTTCTGTTCGCAGCGCCTGGCTCAGTCATCATGAAAGCTCTCCTTACCAACACTCTCAGATGATGGTATATAGAAACATCCTGAGATGAAGCTGGTTCTGGAAGAATCCTGTGGCAACACAGCGTTACAGGCTATTGCAAACTGCAGAATAAAAACCAGGACCAGAACACGTCTGACCTAAGGCTTTTGGCTCAGATCTGCACACCCACCATTTGTCCAGGCGCTTGCAAAGGGGGCAGATGGCCTGCCACATCTGTTCTCCAAATGTTCCTAATTCCCTTCCATACTTCCACAAATTTACACTTTAAATATGTCTCCTTGGAGGTGAGTGGTGTTTTAGAAAGCGTGCTTATGATCTAAGATGAACACATTGTAGAACCACAGTAGCCTGGCTTCAGGATGACAGACAGATATCACAGGACCCTGTTTTTGGGAAGGGACAATTATGTGAGGTACACATTCTTCCCACATAATTGACTTCTCAGAAAATGCACAGCCTCCATTGCCGGCACCTCACCAATCCACATGTTCCCAGCTGTTGCCTGGAGGCCCCAGCCTTTGGCTTATAAGGCCTTTGATCCCCTGTATCAGCATCAGCTGCCTTGGTCAATTCTTCTCCGATCCAAGTCTGGCTCTTCCTTTCTCTGATACTATGAAGGCACTCCTGAGGTCAGGGGCGGGGCTTGGAGAGGTGTGGCCATGCCCCCAGGGGCAGGTGGGGGTGTGGCCTCACCCCCGAACCCCCCATAAAAAATCTATACCTACATCACTGCCTCCAAAGTCTATCATTCCTGATGAGAGAAGGGGAGAATGGGGGGGGGAGCCTATTTCTCCACACTTGCCACCTCTGTCACCCCTTTAGGTAAAATCCAGGCCCTCAAAGGATTGCCTGGAGCCAGTCCCACAAAGTTGCTGCCCAGTGGCACACGAAGCGGCCAGACAAGTTGGGAAGCGCTTCTGCAGATTCTCTCAAGTTAAACAGTTGCAGGACCCCCTTTCCCATCCCTGGTGCAACATTTAGCCTCTCTGTAGTGTTGTTGCCCCCCCCCATCAACTCTCACAGTAAAACACACACTCCACTTCACCATCAAAGGAACAGCTTCCCTTTAGAGGCTCCGCTCTGCACATGCTCTGGGGCCCTCTCTGCCAACATGGGTGGAAGGCCTGAGGGATCCAGCTTGACAAATTAAGACTCTCCAATCAAGAGGGGTTGACAGTGTGCTGTCTCTCTCAGCTGGGCAAGGATGCGCTGTTCAGCAAAGAGTGCTCTCTCCCCTTCTTTGCAGCCAGAGCATTGCCTGGACCACCGTCCACCAGCATAACTGCCAAGGCATCTCTTACCTCACTAAGGCTCAGCTTGTACACGTGCCTGCCTGTACTCTCCACCTACATAGAGATTAGGACACGTTTCAAACAAGTGGGGGTGGGGAGTTCAAAGTATAAGGAAAACATTGCATACCCAGAAACCATGCCCTCTACAGAGAGTTACTACATTGCATAGAATGCTATCCACCCATACAAACAAGGAAACTGGCATTTTGCAGCACATAGCATAAGAAACTATATGAAATCCAATATTTCATAAGGCAGGGTATACAGGGCAGGGTTACAAAGAGATGGCACCTTCTTCTATTGTTGGTGGACTTGCTCTAAAATTACACACTTTTGGGACGCAATACACAACATCATAGAAATCATATTAAATTACAAGTTTGAGAAACGACCTGACCTATACCTTCTATCGATCTAGGACTCTAATGATGCTATATTACAAAGACACAAAACACTTCTTTATTATTTAACGACAGCAGCAAGAGAAGTGATAGCCAGATATTGGAAGACGCGAGAATTGTCAGCATATGATGAATGGTTGTTAAAGGTTCAAGATTACAGATCAGCAGACAAACTGACAACTTTAATACACAAAAAATGCCTTGATCCTTTTTATAAAGTATGGGATTCTTTATTACATTACCTATACAATTCTGACCCTCAAAATAGAATCCTATTGTTATCTGCAAAGCTTAAGGTTATTATTAACCTATTATTATTTTGTATTTATGTGTGTGTGTATGTATATATTTTGCACTATATTTATGAACTAGAATCTTAAACCACTTTTTCTTATGTAACTATCACTTGCAAATGTTAAGTGCATTGTTTATAATTTTTTTGTGGCAGATCATATTCTGCTATTACTGGAACCACTTTAAGTCAGATTGTCGGCCAATTAACATGTATTCCTAAGCGATAAAATAATTTTAAAAGATTGAAGGAAAAGAAAACAGAAAACTAGATGGGAGAATCTAAAAAATCCATAAGGAATCCCTCAGGATCCATCAGGCACCCGGGGCACACCATCTTTATGGGACCCAGAACCCCTGTGAAGGAAAGAGGATGCAGCAAGTCTGATCTATATGACCTAATTATCTCTGCGACTATATTTCACAGAGTACATTTGCTTGTAGATATTTTTTGGTAGTACCCAGATATCGTTATTTATCTGAGAATATTGACTCCAAGCCAGTTTGAAAAATTTCCATTTGGGCACAACCACTCCTAAGACAGGCTCTGTCTTGGACTACCTCACGCACACTCCCTACGCTCCAGAGCCCGTCCCCTGCAACAAGACATACAATGGTACACAGGGTATGAATTGTGATGGTCCAAACCTTATTTTGAAGTGCAGAGCTTTTAAATTGTCCAAGGTCGTTTCCCCAGTTACCATCGACCACCCTTTGCTGCGCGCTACTTTCAGCGCGCGTCATTTCTGGCATGCTCCTGGGCTTCCCATTTTGAGGAGCGCCGGGAATGACGCGCGCTGCATATATACAAATATATGGTAGATGATAAGGAATTCATGATAAGAACATTGAAACAAAAATGGGAGAAGGAAGGATTTCTGGGCAGTAGCCAATACAGAAAAATTAATAGACAGTTAGGAAAAATATAAAAGATTGAGAAATATCATGGAGTTAGAAAGAAAAGTGATATTAAAATGGTATAGAACACCGAAACAACTAGCATACATGATAAAAGGACTTAGTTCTAAATCAGGGGTAGGGAACCTGCGGCTCTCCAGATGTTCAGGAACTACAATTCCCATCAGCCTCGGTCAGCATGGCCAATTGGCCATGCTGGTAGGGGCTGATGGGAATTGTAGTTCCTGAACATCTGGAGAGCTGCAGGTTCCCTACCCCTGTTCTAAATGCTGGCACTGTGGAGACCAAGAGGCATATTATAGCCATATGTGGATAGAATGTGCAGAAGTAAAAAAATTTGGACAATTGTATTGTTATATATCAAGAAACTCAGAAATAGTTAGAATATATCTGGGAACAAGTGACACTTGATATTTTCGATATACTAACCAAAAATAAGACGCGGCAAGATAAACAGAATGAAATTTTGAAGATATGGATAATATACGTGGACTGGATGAAAGAAGCCCAAGTCAATGAAGAAATATAAGAGAAGAGGCTACAGGTTACTGCTGTAGTTACTACTGTTTGTGTGACCAACTGCTGTTACTGCTGTTTGTGTGACAAAACTATGAAGAAGAAGTAATGGAGGGAGGGAGAAAAGGGGGGAAAATATTGTTTGAAAATGTATGAAGAAGGAAATTACTATAAACTGTAAAATTCAAATGATACAATTAAAAAATTTTTTAAAAAGAGACTGAAAAAAAGGAATGGCCCAGTATTAGCTGAGGCCTTAAGAGTAGACAGCGTCCAGCAGTGGCTGCAGTATCCCACCCACGCGCCCTGTAGAGGTAGATGCTCTACATGTGAGACAGCTACTTGGCAAGAGTATGGCGCAGATGAGTATAAGTGGGGAAACGACCCAAGTCAGGATTCAAGGAAATTAGGATAAGGAACTGGGAACTATGAATGAAGTCCAGGTACATGCCTTCTTCATTAAGCACTAAAGTTTCTGCTCGCACCGCCTGGCCCAGTCATCATGAAAGCTCTCCTTACTAACAGTCTCAAATGATGGTATATAAAAACATCCTGAGCTGAAGCTGGTTCTGGAAGAATCCTGTGGCAACACGGCATTGCAGGCTATTGCAAACTGCAGAATAAAAACCAGGACCAGAATACTGTTGACGGATGACCTTTGCTTCAAGTCTGCACACCCACCATTTGTCAAGGCGCTTGCAAAGAAGGAAGGAGGCAGATGGCCTGCCACATCTGTTCTTCAGATGTTCCCAATTCCCTTCCATACTTCTACAAATTCGTACTTTAGATACGTCTTCTTGGAGGTGGGTGGTGTTTCAGAAAGAGTACTTATTATCTAAGATGAAAACATTGTGCAACCACAGTAGCCTGGCTTCGGGGTGACAGAGAGATATCACAGGACCCTGTTTTGGGAAGGTACACATTCTTCCCATCTAATTGACTTCTCAGAAAATGCACAGCCTCCATTTCCAGCACCTCACCAATCCACATGTTCCCATCTGTTGCCTGGAGGCCCCAGCCTTTGGCTTATAAGGTCCTTTGATCCCCTGTATCAGCATCAGCTGCCTCGGCCGATTCTTCTCCGATCCAAGTCTGGCTCTTCCTTTCTCTGATACTATGAAGGCACTCCTGAGCACCTGTCTTGTTGTGGCCTTTTTTTCTCCAGGTGAGTAGGAACTCAAACTCTTCTGTGTTTGTGAATGCAAGTGTGTGTGTATGTGTGTGTAAGTGTCGCCAAGTGGATTCTCATCCACAATGACCCAATGAATCCACGTCCTCTCAAATGTCTTATAGTTAACAGCCTCGCTACGGTATTGCAAGCTGAGAACCGTCTGGGCTGTTTTGTTTGGGATCCTCTTTGCAGAACTCTGTTCCACTGTGCCAGTTAGATCATGGCGTGTTGATTTTACACATGTTTCAATATGTGTAAGGATAGAAACTACTAGAGCCTTGCTTGCATTTTTTTGGGATGCACATTCATTATTACATGATATTATACCTATATGATCTATTTTGGTTTTCTGGGGTGGTCTTAGTTTAAATTCCAGATTGTCCACCCAGAGGAGGAAATTCCTCCAAACGTGTACACAGAATCATTCTGAGAGCACATCCCAGCTGGGCCTAAGATTTCAGTCTAAGAGAGCAACAACTGCTGTGCTGAAGGGTCAACCCTGCTACTCTTCTGGAGATCAACACAACTCCCTGAGCCACAAAAGGTCCCCGATAAGGATGGTCTGATGCAGGAGATGTCCTTCCCTTGGATTAGGATCACCTGCATGCAAGCAGAATTCCAGGAAGTGTCAACCCCAAAGGGACAGTTTCTTGCCTCATCGGGCCTTTCCCCACTCGAAGGGATCCCCCCATGCCACGCACTGCTCTCAGCGCGCGGCATCCCTAGTGCGCGCTCCGGCGTCCCCACAACCCCGCGTTCTGCACGGGGTCATCAACAGGTTTCCTCCAGCGCTAGGGATGCCGCGCGCTGAGGGGGCGCGACCGCGGCAGCATCAGGGCGGGTTCGCTGTGGCCGCCCCTGTCGTGGGGAGTCCCCAAGGACCCCGCGCTACTTGAAGAGAGTAGCGTGGGACTTAAGGTAAGTGGGGAAAGGCCCTTAGATATCCCCTCTAGAGACTAAGGCCCCTTCCGCACATGCAGAATGATTCACTTTCAAGCCACTTTCAATTGTTTGCAAGTGGATTTTGCTATTCCACACAGTAAAATCCAGCTGCAAAGTATATTGGAAGTGGCCTGGAAGTGCATTATTCTGCATATGTGGAAGGGACCTAAGTTGGCAACTCAATATCTAGTGTTGGGGGCTGACGCGAAGCTGATATTGGCCAGCATCTTCCAGGCCAAGTTCTCTGAATAATCGTTAAATCTTAAGCCCTAGAAAGAAGGAAGGCAGCCAGGGCCAGGGTACTAACCTCAAGTTGGAGCTTGCAATAGTCTGATCTCCAAGCAACAGAGATCATAGCAGCCTCAGAACTTTAGCCTTGCTGAACTCCCCCCCCCCTCCAAGAAATTCCATCCTCTCAGACTCTGCCCCCCCGATCTCCAGGAACTGCTCAGTGTGAAGCTGGCAACCTTAAGATAGAGGATTCTCAGAAAATCAGTTCTGAGTTTCCAATATTGTGGGTGATAACTGAAAAGGGTGCTTAAAGTCTGGTATATTGCAGGTAAAATCTATTTTGTTCAACGTGTGCATTAAATTTAGGATCCTGTGCTGGGTTTTTGCTTCTATATCTAAAATTATACGCTCTTCTGAGTACCCAATGGAGACATCAATTAATTCCAAGGTGAGATGCATCTTAATGTTGTGGTTCTAAAAAAAAAATACTGATAATATTTGTCAAATGTGATATGAAATTACCTAGCTGGCTGGCACTGATTCTTTCTCTTTCTTCTCTGCAGTAGCATCACTGATATGTGCTTCGTGCTTGAACTTATTTGGGCCATGTGTTAATACCGAAATGCAAGACTGCAAGGATGATGGAGATATCTGTATTTCTCTCCATTTTGAAGTTTCATTGTGTGAGTACAGAGGGGGGGGGGCTATCTTCTTTCAAATTAGCTTGTTTGTAGCAACAGCAGGTGGCTAGCACTTATAAACTGGGTGTCTCTATACAGGACTGCTCAGGGACAGACAGATTAGTGTATAGAGCAATGAAATACTGACAGGGCAATCCTATATGAGAATATATGAGCCAGGTTGCCTGGGACGCTGATATATATTTTACAATGGGATCTCTCACTGAAAGTGACTACCAGGTAGTCTATGTCATAGCTCTACTGGACTATTGTCAGGCCTGATTATTAACTTGAGTGGACCCTTACAACTATCAGTCAGTGGGACCGTCACCAACAGCTCCTGTTGAAAATAAGGCTGATACTCATTTGAAAACAGCCCAGTAGAATCCAACAGATACTGCAAGTGCTGACTAGTGAGCGATTTCTTGGATTTAAGGAAAGAATTCTTGTAGTCCTGAATGCCAGTATTGCCCAGGCAATTTAAGAATACAGGCAGAGGCGTACCAGGGGTAAATGGCGCCGGCCCCCAGGCTCTGCCCCTGCCCTGCCCACCTTGGCTCCGCCCCCACTGCCCTCGACCCTGCCCATGTCACCATAGACACGGGCAAGGTTTAGGGTGCCCACCTCCCCCCCAAACTCTCCCTGCCGGCTGGGAGGGAGTCCCACCCCTTCCTGCACCCCAAGCTCCACCCCCCCAGCCTCAGTGCTTATAAAAGAAGGTCTCCGAGGCTGGGACTGCAGTCTCTTCTGGCCTGCCCGGAGAGGAGGTCAGAAGAGACTGCAGGCTGCCGGCTGGGAAAGGAAGGGAGGGAGGAGTCCAGGGCGGGGTTGAGGGGGCTTGGAGGCAGCAGGAAGTCCTGCTGTCCCATCATTTTTGCATGCCTCAGACGGGGTCGAGGCACGCAAAAACGATGAGACAGCAGGACTTCCTGGTCATGTGGGGGGGGGCAATTTTGCACCAGAAGAGTGGCGCCTGGGGACAAGGGGTACCCTTTGTCCCTAGGCAGATACGCCACTGAATACAGGTGAGTGGGACTCAGAGTATTCTTGCATAGTATGGCCCCGCAAGCAAAGTACATAGCTCTGGGAACCAGTCCAAGGGCTTTTGAAAATGCAAAGAGATGAAAGCCCATCTTTTTAACCCCCTCCCTGCTCCCCAACATACTGTGTAATTTAAGCTTTACGTATTTGGTAGCGGGATTCCATGTTTTCTGTGTTTTGGGTTTTTTTTATTGCTTTCTTGGCCATTATTCAATAGTGGAAGTGGCATAAACGGTAAATTTTCTTTCTGATTCTCTTCACAGTTCCTTTTTTAAAAATCAATTTTAAGTCATGTGGCCCAGGACCAACTTGTCAAAATGGCGACTATCGTTCTACTACAGAGCAGAATATACATTTTCGAGCAATAATGGATTGCTGCGACGAAAACATGTGCAACCAAGACATTAAGATAAGTAAGTATCTGCATCTCTGGAAAAAAAACCCGTTCTCGTCTATCAGTGTGTGTGGGTGCCAGGTGTTCCTATGGGAAACATGAAAGTAGGTACTACCTTTGAGAGAACTGCCACTATGAAGGCAAAATCTTCTCTTCAGCCCTTGCTTGCCTTCCATCCTCCACAAGAAATGGTTAGAGGCCCATGAACTATGCCAGCTATACACACATCACCCATTTTCATTCCGGCCACCCTGAGAGGAACCAAAAATGGCTACTCAGAACCCAAGTCCCCTCTTCTTCCTCCTTGCATGTTTCTTAGAGTTCTTCTATCTCACTGAAGAGTTTAATGTTTTTGCAGACATTCTCGTATCTGCTGTGCCTCAGCTTATTCATTGTTCCTGTTTTTTTTCCTTTGTGACTCATTTTCCCCATTGTGAAAAGGGTCCCATGGCCGCAGGATGGGAGCTGACCCTTTTCACCTGGGCTCTGCTCCCCAAGGTGTTCCCCCTGGCCTTTGCCCTGTGCTTCCCTCCCAGGTCTTCTCCCAGGAGAGACAGCATAGTGCAGTGGTGGCAAACCTTTGGCACTCCAGATGTTATGGGCTACAATTCCCATCAGCCCCTGCCAGCATGGTCAATTAGCCATGCTGGCAGGGGTTGATGGGAATTGTAGTCCATAACATCTGGAGTGCCAAAGGTTTGCCACCACGGGCATAGTGTAATGGTTAAGAGTGGCAAACTTTTATCTGGTGACCTGGATTTGTTTTCTCACTCCACTACATGGACCCTGCTGGGAGACTTTGGCCTAGTTCTAGACAACAACCATGTTGAAGCAGCGGCTTACTCGTGAGTAGACCGCGCTTGCTGCGGATACCAATGCAAACAAGTACCCGAAAAGGCCACACTGATCACCAGTGCAGTTCCAGCTTCTATTAAGCTAACTACTGTCAAAGTGCTCCGCCAGACCACAGGTGTTTCCAGGCACACATCACCCTGTAGTCTGTGCCAACTATATACAATTGAGGTGCCAATCAGGTGCCCATGTCTTATCTGACTTTGCACACGGTACACAGTTATGCACACAGCCCTAATTATGCACACTGCACCTGCTGGAAGGAGGGTCCACCTGTCATCTAGATTTTGTTCATCTAAACACATGTTCTGACAAACCATTACACTGGGCACACTGGCCAAAATCCAAAACTTTTAAGAAAACAAAACAGGGGATTTTAATGCACAAAAAGTTCAAAATGCTGTTCCAACATAGAACAGCAAACAGAACAGAACAGAACAAGGACTTGAGAGACAGTCCTCTATTCCTATGAACAATACCTAACATTATTTAATTCCTGCACAGTTGTATGTTGTCCATTTCAAGTTCCAAACATCCAGATTTTTTTTTCCTGTGCGTTGTTGTTCTATGTTGGTGTTGCATTTCCACTTTTGTACAATAACATCACCTGTATTGTTTTCTGAACTGTTCCGGTTTTTGGGCAGTGAGGATAGCTAACTTCTTGTCTAGATTCTTCACATTACCCACGTGGTTGTTGTGGTGACCTTGGACTACTCACAGTTATCTCAGAACTCTCTCCACCCCATCTGCTTCTCAAGGTGACTGTTGGGGGGAGAGGAAGGGAAGGAGTTTGAAGGCCACTTTGAGACTCCAAACTTTTTCTTTTCTCACACAAGCTGCCATTTCGACCTAGACAGGGTTTAGCCAACACTATGAGCAGAGCTCCAAGATGTTCCTGGACAACTTAATTCCACTATCAACCCTACTGGCTGATAATAGCACAAATGGCCATGCTGGCAGGGGCTGATGGGCATTGTAGTCCATGAACATCTGGAGTGCCATAGGTTGATAAAATTATGGCACTCCAGAACATCTGGAGTGCCATAGGCCTGATAAAATTATAGCATTGGAAGAGACCACAAGGGCCATCACGTCAAACCCCCTGAGGGTCTGACCGATGCAGAATAGAGTGATAGTATTACACCCCTTGATATAGACACCAGAGTCTCCAGGGCTACCTGTGCCTGCATTGCCTTCTCTGGGTGCAGAGGCGTTCCTCCCATTGGGCAAAGTGGGCAGCTGCCCTGGGCGCCACCTTGTGGTGGGCGACAAAATTGCAGGTTCATTTTTGGATGATTTTGTTTTTTCAGTGTTTTTTCCATTTTTGGCCTGCAGGGGGCGTGTATTTTAGGCTAGCAGCACCAAAATTTCAGGGATTTTTTGGGAGACTCTCCTGATGATATCACCCAGGTTTGGTGAGGTTTGGTTTAGGGAGTCCAAAGTTGCTTGAACTCCCAAAGGAGTGCGTTCCCTCATCCCCATTGTTCCTAATGGGGAGCTAATAGGAGATGGTGGCTACACTGGATGAGGGGTCCATAACTTTAGACCCCCCTGAACCAAACTTCACCAAACCTGGGTGGTAATCATCAGTAGGGTCCCCTACAAAGATACTCTTGGAAACTTTGTGCTGCTATCTTAATAATTGCACCCCTGACAGCAAGGCACCCCCTAAATTTCCTGCAGAATCTCTTTTTAGGGGAATTCACTCCCTTCCCACACCAATGCTTGTTTTTCTTTCTTTCTTTTATCTCTCTCCCCAGTGCCTAATAATAAAGGTGGGTGGTGGGGGTGGTGGTGGTTGGTGAAACATTTGTTGTTTGTTTGTTTGTTGTTATTATTATTATTATTAAATCTACCCCTTCTCGCATGGATTTAAAGAGAGAATCTGGGCTCCCTAATTTGAACACCATTGAAAATGATGCAGTTTGTGGGTGGATTCCAGCATCACTTGTTTAAACCAGGGAGCCCAGATTCTCCCTTTTAAATCCACCTTAAAGAGGGGAGAATCTGGGAGTCCCCAGTTTGAAATAACATTTAAAGAAAGTGATGCTGTTTCCCACAATTGTGAGGACTGGATACAACACCATAAAGAATGTTTTCATAGCAGTAATAAAGAGCATTTTGAAAGCATTTTGAAAATGTTTTCCAAAAATTATTTCTATTGTGTGGCATGGCCCATTGCTGTGTTCAGATTTGTGAGTTTGAGGATGTTCTATAATGTGATGGTGACTTTGGAACGACCTGGTGGAAAAAATCATTGTTTGGTCACGGTGGGGGAGGGTAGCCGCCCATGGGGGGGGGCATCAAACTCAGGTTTTGCCCAGGGCTCAAGTTTGCCTAGGTGCGCCCCTGTCTGGGTGAGTCCCGTCACCTTCTGTGAGCAAGTTTTCCCTTGATGTTCCCAAAATGTTACCAGAGGACAGCTGAGAAATTCTTCACTCAGCCCAGCAGTTTGTTTTCCAGACCACCTCCAGGCTCCTAAGATGACCGGGGGCAGACCCTGCACGGGAAGCAGCACGTTTAAAAGGAGACCAACAATAAGCAGATGTGGGACTGGTCAGAGATGGAAAGCAATATCATTAATTTCGAGTGATGTCCCTTTCAAAATATGCTCCCTACTGTCAAAGTTGTTTGTGGTTTCCTGATGTGGCTCCAGCCTCCACCACCCGTTCTGACACCCAACCCCGTCCTCCTCACTCAGGGGCGTGTGCCAGCGAGAGTGAAGGCGCTGTAGCCCCTGGGCAAAACTTGAGTTTGGATGCCCCCACCCCCCTCGCTGGGCGGCCCGCTCCACCCGCGACCAATTTTTTTTGCACGCAAGACATTGGAGTGGAGTGCAGGAGGATACATTTTTAGACTTTATATCCCAGCACTAAAATTTCAGCGTATCATCAGGAGACCATCCTTATGCTACCCCCCACGTTTGGTGAAATTTGGTTCAAGGAGTCCAAATTTATGGACTCCCAAAGGGGAATTCTTACATCCCCCATTGTTTCCAATGGGAGCTAATCCCCAAATTGCGTGCCCTATGCAGCCCTTTGTCTGGAGTTACATCAAAACTCATTGGAATCAGCCGCTTGGCTGAGGGCTTTTAGATTCTGGCTGTGAATTCATTTTCTCTCGGACTGTAATTCCCTGGTCCACCGTCTGCTCTCTGACACCCATTGCAACCCCTGGTTTTCCATAATTTAAGAAAAAATGGCCTCTATTGGACTGTCAGTGGATTCACTTTGCCCTGTGTCCTATTCAGAAGCTTATAGAAAATTAAAAAACTATTGGATAGAGAGTTCTCTACCTTAATCACCGCAGCCAAGAAAACGTGCTCCCCCCTGTATTTTTCTCTCCCATTTGAACGGGGCCACTTGGCACACTTCACAGCTGTTATATGCTTAATAAACCCAGCTCAAAGGAGAGCCATAATGGCTAAAAGCCAGGTTTTAATGTTATGCCTTCTGCCTTGTTACATGGCAGATTTAATAATAAAGCAAGAAAAGGCTAAAAGATTAATGCCCGTACTTAATGAAACTCAGTTGAATCTCTGGCCCACCAATTACTACATATGTCTCAGATTCAAAGGAAATCAGATCAAGAGTATGTAGGAGATCTTACTCCTTTACATTTACCCGATCTCCCCGATTTAATTAAGATTACTCTGCTTGTTGGACAATCCTGATCCCTTCTCTCTGTATGATAGTGGCGGGCTATCTCATTACTAGCGCCAGTAGATTTCCTTCGACCCTAACATTTTATTTCACCATATTGTATATGCTTTTTAATCCATTTTTTATTATTGTTGTACTGTTGTCTATGGCAATAAAGGCTTGCTTCTCACAGTTCTCCTTCTAAAGCCTCTTTCCCTCAGGCAATTCAGGCCAGAGGATAACATTTTCTATCACTGCTGGAGAGGGCTGTTGATGGTGTCAGAATGCACAAGGTGGATTCAGAAGGCAGTATCAGATCACCAGGTCCCCAATGAACACTGGCGCCTGAATCCTTAAATAATTCATGGCATCTTTGGGTTCAGCTAGCCTCAGTAAGATTATGTATGCCTCAGCTCTTTCATGCTGTTCATACCTAAGATGAAAAGATATCTGAGTGAGTAATTCTAGTTAGAACTTTTGTTTTCTGTTTCTGTTTCTTTGCTATCTATATATGCACGAAACCTATCAACGGAAGTTGAGGTTTTTTTTAAATGCATCAGACATTGGTATCCTTCTACACCTGGGGTGGCGAACCTTTGGCACTCCAGATGTTATGGACTACAATTCCCATCACCTCCTGCCAGCATGGCCAATCCTGATCCTTCTCTCTGTATGATAGTGGCAGACTTTCTCCTGGAAATTACTAAACGCCAGTAGATTTCCTTCGACCTAACATTTATTTCCTGTATTTTATATTCTTTTTAATCCGTTTTTATTATTGTTGTACTGTTGTCTATGCCAATAAAGGCTTGCAATGGGAGCTAATAGGAGATGGGGGCTACAGTTTTGAGGGTCCGTAACTTTGGCCCTCCTGAACCAAACTGCACCAAACCTGGGGGGATATCATTAGGGCAGTCTCCTGATGAGACCCTGAAAGTTTTGAGACTGTGCCTTCAGAAATGTGCCCCCGCCCCCAGCCTGCAACCCCCATTGACAGCAATACAGAAAACTCAATGCAGAACAAAGATTCTTGAGCAAATTTCTGGGATATTCCTGAAGGGGGTGCATTTTTTGATGTATCAGCACCAAAATGTCAGGGTATCATCTGGAAACTGTCCTGAAGGGACACCCCCCCCCCCAAGTTTGGTGCAGTTTGGTTTAGGGGGAGATGGGAGCTACCCTTTGCTAAGGAGATAGGGGCTACCCTTTTGAGGGTCCATAACTTTGGATCCCCAGAACCAAACTGCACCAAACCTTGGGGTTGCCATCATGACAGTCTCCAGATGATACCCTGAAATTTTACACAGTGCTTTGCAATCACGTTCAATGGCTAATGCCCTCCTTGCCCAAGGACATCCGAGAATTTGCCCAAGAATCTTTGTTCTGCATTGAGTTTTCTGCATTGCTGTCAATGGGCGTTGCAGGCTGGGGGGGCACATTTCTGAAGGCACAGTCTCAAAACTTTCAGGTTCCCGTCAGCCGACTGCCCTAATGATACAAGGTTTTGGTGCAGTTTGGATTTCAGGGGGGCCAAAGGTTATCGGACCCCTCAAAGGCTTCATGGCCCCATCTCCTATTAGCTCCCATTGGAAACAATGGGGGATAGGGACAGCTCTTTTGGGAGTCAATAACTTTGGACTCCCTGAACCAAACCTCACCAAACTTGGCGAGTATCATAAGAACAGTTTCCTGATGATACGCTGAAATCTTGGTGCCGCTAGCCTAAAAACTGTGCCCCCTGCAGGCCACAAATGGAAAACCACTAAAAATACCCAAAAACGAACCCAGCATTTTGATGCCCCCCACAAGGTGATGCCCTGGGCAGCTGCCCACCTTGCCCAATGGGCATTACGCCAGTGTCCTCACTGTTTCTTTTTCCTTTTCTTCCACGCAATCTGCATTTTTCTCTCTTTGTCCTCACTTTCATTCATTTTTATGTTCTCATTGCCTTGGCAAATTTTCTGGGGCTTGAGCCATGAAACGTTTCGGCTGAGGGTGCAGTGGGAAAGACTTCTTAGAAATAATTCCTGTTGCTTCTGAAACATTCACATGTGAATTTTAATACCTTTAAAGATCTTTGGGGCACAGGGCGGGAGAGGGGGATGATTTTTCCAATAAATATGTCATGAAGTGAGGTGGGATGCTGGGCTAACTGTGGGAGTTTCTTTTTACAGAACCATCAGTCCCCAAACTGGTTTCCAATAAGCTCCTCTGTCCAGGCTGCTATTACTTGGGGACAAATAATTGCACGTCGAAGGCAAAGATCCCCTGCTATGGTGAACAGACTCAATGCATGAATGCAGCTGGTTCTGTCCAAATAAGTAAGTAAAATTATTTTTAAGTATATAGACCATACACAGATACCTCTGTAAACAATGAATTCTGCATGCACAAAGATTCAAGTCAGTTCATATCATGTTTAATACTTTAAACTTTTAAGGTGGTTTTTGCAGTCCTAGTCCTATTACATTGCTTAATTGGCATCTTCTATTGAATGCACTGACTAGTACTGTGTAATCCCTACCCTGAGTCTCATTGAGCAAGGCAAAGTAAAGATAAATGTAACATGGCCACACCAGAAGAGATTAGGAGGTTTTTTTACCCATCTACCTCCTCTCAATTTAGATAATCGAAAGGCCTTCCCCTTCTAATTTTATTAGAAAAACTAATAGTGAGTTGCTGAAGGTGAGTTGCTGGGAGAAACAAATGAGTTGATCAGGTGGCAGCAGTCCCTCCCAGGGGAGGGACAAACACCCATTGATTAGAGATCAGCAGTGGACCGCAGGTCAGCCAATGGGCCTAAGCAACTGATGGAATCCCAGTGGCCAAATTCCAGATGTGCATGGGCAGCATCTGCTCTCTTGGCATATCTACATCCCCAGCATCCTATAGACGTAGAAACAGATTCCTGTACAGATTGGGCAAAGGTGTTCTCTGGTTGAGGCTCTGAAGTTCTGAAGGCTCTGAATTTATTAATATGACTTCTCCACTCCATTTATTAATATTTATTAATATGACTTCTCCACTCCACCTAGTGCATCTCGATGGGCAATTTTTGGGGGAGGGGGGCGGGGGGCGGGCGTCCAAAGAACAGGCAAGGAGACAGCTGAAGAGCTGAATAGGAAATCTCAGAGCATGCAAATGGGACAACACTTCTCTGTCTTTCCAAGCTCTGATTAATATGTCTGAATTCTCTTGTGAGAAGTGTTTTTCAACTGGATGCTCAGGAAGACTGTGGCGAAACGGGCTTGCTTTTGGCTGGCAGGTCCTATTTCGCACTCTGCACACCCCCAGGAGTTACCGACTTTCCCTGGGGAGGGCTAACTTTCTCTCTGGGTATGCTGCCACCACCTGATCATTTGAAGACTGCCCGCTGGGGAAGATCAGGATTTCCCAGCTTCCTTTCCAACTGTGTGAGGCCCCTGCTTTAATTTTCCCTTGGTTCCCCTCTCCTGGGTTCCACAAGGTAGACGGGAGATCCTGGAGGAGAAGCTGCTCAGCCTTCCTCTACCTCCTGTTTAAATAGCGTGTCCAAGACAGTGGGGCATACGTAGTACAGAGAACTTTCCTCCACTGCTAAGGTTTTTAAAAGTATTTATAAAAAAGAAGATGATTACCATATGTTTTAGCACACACCAGATTTAGCAAGGGTTTACAAAATAGATAAAGATGCAAATCCCCTGCCCCTATCACTAATACATACCCTGGCTAGGAGATGGTAGAAAGCCGGGTAGGTCCTTAAAGCTTAGAATGTTGCAGTTGGCAAAGAGCTCACATTACCTGGCACATGGTCCAGAAAATGGCTGCCACCTTCCCAATTCCGGCAAGAGCTCTGCTCTCCTCCAGAGAGACCTGAGCCAAGAGGCCTCCCCTCTCTCTTCCCTTCAATTGATCAGATCCCAGACCCCAGATCCCAGACCCCTCAGGCTGGGTCAAGATATCATTTCCCCCTAGGTCGGGTAGTACTTCCTGATATTGATCTGGGATTTCTAAGTCCTCCAGATCTATGGTACCTGGTTGGAGAAGGAAAGAAAGGGGGGAAGGAGCCATTTCTCCACAAAGACAAATGTACCTCATAGCCTTTCCCCAGCCTTTTCCTGTATTTCCATCTGTAAATAATCTACTCTTCCAAATGACAAAATGGATAGAAAATGCAGGAAACTGGAAAAGAGAACTATTCAGGAGGTTAAAACTCCACCACTTGAGGGGAAACCATTGAGCTCCAAGGCCTGATAATCTCACCCAAACTCTTCCCACCATTAAGATTCCGCCTTGTAACTTCTGTGAATGCTCGTGTTTTATATTCCTTGCAGATAGAACAGTCCTCCCTCTTTCAATGCCCTTCGCCCTCCAAGCTTGCACTACGCCAAACATATGTACCTTTCGAGTGCCACTGGAATTTTCCAGCGGTGGAAATATATTTAAACTGTCCAAAATGAATTGTAGCCCTGCTACCTTCAACAGCAGCAAACCGACCGATGGCATCGTGCCGGGCAGGTAGAAATGTGCAAGGCCACCCCCTGCCAATTCCACCATGTATCAGAGCAGAGAAGGAAGTTGGGGACGACGTGATCAGCGCATGATGAGCCAGGACTCCTGGCTTTGTTATTTGCACAAGGGGATGTGAGTGGGTCTCCAGAGAGGGCAAAAGAAACTGGTGCAGAAATTGGGATTTGAGGGCTCTCGGTACTGGAAAACAGGGGCACCAGATACATTTTCATTGAATTGTAATCTGAATAAACTGATATTTGCAAACAATATCTACGTCCTTTGTGTGCATTCACAAAATGAACAGTCTGTTGGGTTAGGAAACAATGGTGTTTCTTGATGGAAGGGATCATATACCCTTGACCGAAGAACGGTACACTCCTTCTATCTGGGATGGTCATCCTCTTCCACCGAGCGTGCAGCTTCGGGAGGGATGCACATGGAGCGGTGAGGGAGGTAGGGGACACCCGCCTAGCCAGCCAGATCAGCCAAATCAACCCTGGCGATCAATGGGGTGACCGATGTCACAGCCACATCGCCCTCACATCCATGGATGTGGAAGGGATCCCATTTACCTAATTTTTAACCCAAGTAACCAGGACGATACCAATGGCCTTTTTTTTAAAGAAGGGAAATATAGTCAGTGGGATCAAAAGAATTTTAATAGCAGGTTCCGAGGGTCAGGATTCAGAGCAGTGAAACCGCCGCACTGCTGCCCCACCTCCAGTCCCTATATGGGCAGGGAGGTTGCTTTAGAAACCCCTTCTCGACACTCAGAAAAAATTAGCGATCCAAATTTTTGGATCCCACCACTGGATGTAATTGTACCTCTCTATTCTGCATTAAGGAGCCGTGTGGTGTAGAGGTTAAGTGCTTGCACTGCCACTCGGTCAGGAGTTCGAGCCCCCTGTGGGTCAGATATCCTGGCAGCTGGCTCATGGTCAACTCAGCCAGCCAGCCATTCCTTGGTCGGTAAATGAGTACCTAGCACATAGCTAGGGGGTAAAGAATAGCCGGGGAAAGCAATGGCAAACTCCCCCACAAAAACAGCTTGCCTATGAAATCACTGCTTGCAGTGGTACCCCAGGGTCGGACACACCTGAAAGGGAAACTTTACCTTTATTCTGCATTGGTTAGACCTCACCTGGAATATTGTGACAAGTTCTAGGCTCCGCAATTTAAGAATGTTATTGAGAAGCTGGAATGGATTCAGAGGAGGGTAACAAAAATGTTTAAAGGTCTAGAGTCCATGGCCTACAAAGAAAGACTTAGGGAGCTGGGGATGTTTAGTCTGGAGAAGCAAAGGTTAAGGAGAGACATGTTAGCTATGTTTAAATTTTTGAAGGGATGCCGCGTTGAAGAGCAAGCAAAGACTAGGATACAGAGTAATGGATTCAAGGTGCACAAAAAGAGATTCCACCTAAACATTAGGAAGAACTTCCTGACTGTCAGAGCTGTTTGACAGTGGAGTTCACTGCCTTGGAGAGTTGTGGAGTCTGGAGATTTCTTAAATAGAGGCTGGATGAACATATGTCAGGAGTGCTTTGATTGTGTGTTCCTGCATTGCAGGGGGTTGGACTGGATGGTCCTTGGGATCTCTTCCAACTCTATGATTCTATTATTCTAATAACTGCTGGAAATCTAATAAAAGTCTCACAATAGAAAGTTATGCAACTTATCCCTGAAATCAGGCTCTATCCCTGAAGACTGGAAGATGGCCAATGTCACATCAATCTTTAAGAAAGGATCTAGGGGGGACCTGGGAAATTATAGGCCAGTCAGTTTGACATCTGTTCCTGGTAAATTAGTAGAATCTATAATTAAAGATAAAATTATTAAACATGTAGAAAAGCAAGACCTGCTGAGAAAGAGTCAGCATGGCTTTTGCAGAGGCAAATCCTGTCTTACAAACTTACTAGAGTTCTCTGAGGGTGTAAACAGGCATGTGGATAAGGGGGAACCAGTGGACATTGTCTACTTGGATTTCCAAAAGGCTTTTGACAAAGTTCCTCACCAGAGACTATTGAGAAAACTGAGCAATGAAGGAATAAGAGGGGAAGTCCTCCTATGGATTAAAAACTGGTTGAGAAACAGGAAGCAAAGAGTGGGTGTAAACGGGAAGTTCTCACAATGGAGAGATGTCGGGAGTGGTGTCCCCCAAGGATCCGTTTTGGGACCAGTGCTCTTTTACCTATTCATAAATGACCTGGCAGTAGGGGGGGAAGCGTGGTGGCCAAGTTTGCAGATGATACCAAATTATGTGGGGTGGTGAGAACCACAAAGGATTGCAAAGAGCTCCAAGCGGACCTTGATAAATTAGGTGAGTGGGCTAAGAAATGGCAAATGCAGTTCAATGTAGCAAAATGCAAAGTGATGCACATAGGGGCAAAAAATCCAAACTTCACATACAAGCTACAAGGGTCAATGCTATCAGTCACAGACCAGGAAAGGGATTTAGGCGTCTTAGTTGATAGTTCCATGAGAATGTCAACTCAATGCATGGCAGCTGTGAAAAAGGCAAACTCTATGCTGAGGATCATTAGGAAAGGAATTGACAATAAAACTGCAAAGATTGTCATGCCCTTATATAAAGCAGTGGTGCGACCGCACTTGGAGTACTGTGTCCAGTTCTGGTCGCCGCATCTCAAAAAGGATATTGAGGAGATAGAAAAAGTGCAGAGAAGGGCAACAAGGATGATTGAGGGACTGGAGCACCTTCCCTATGAGGAGAGGCTGCAGCGTTTGGGACTCTTTAGTTTGGAGAGGAGACGGCTGAGCGGGAATATGATTGAAGTCTATAAAATTATGTATGGGGTAGAAAATGTTGACAGAGAGGAATTTTTCTCTCTTTCTCCTGTCACTGAGAACCAGGGGGCATTCATTGAAAATTCTGGGGGGAAGAATTAGGACTAATAAAAGGAAACACTTCTTCATGCAACGTGTGATTGGTGTTTGGAATATGCTGCCACAGGAGGTGGTGATGGCCACTAACCTGGATAGCTTTAAAAGGGGCTTGGGCAGATTTATGGAGGAGAAGTCGGTTTATGGCTACCAATCTTGATCCTCTTTGATTTGAGATTGCAAATGCCTTAACAGACCAGGTGATCGGGAGCAACAGCCGCAGAAGGCCATTGCTTTCACCTCCTGCATGTGAACTCCCAAAGGCACCTGGTAGGCCACTGCGAGGAGCAGAGTGCTGGACTAGATGGACTCTGGTCTGATCCAGCTGGCTTGTTCTTATGTTCTTATGTTCTTAAAGTTGGGAGAATAAAATCAGAGAGTGTGCTATCACGGCCAAACTAACTAATCTTGTGAATCAACGTCCAAAAGATGAATTTGAAAAGAAATTGAGTCCTTATATTTCATATCAATCCGACCTGACCATGTAAAAACAAAAATATCTTGAAGTCTGGAATTTAACAATGTTTAAAACATTATAAATGGATTAATAAAAATGCTTAGAAGTATATCAATGATAAAGATTTAAAAACCTTAAAAAGTCTCAAAGAAACTGTTATATCAGAATCCATTATGTAATATGTACTTAATATAATGAGGGGTAGATCTCTCTCTCGCTCTTTTTGATGTTATCATGTATGTTTTCTATTATTTCTTTTACTTTCCTTCTTTTTTTCTTGTATGTTTAATAATATTGAAAAACAATAAAAAGATTTTTTTTAAAGAGAACAAGTCCACTACCACCCAGATAACTGTTTTACTTTTACTGACAGGTAAGTCTGTTATAAAATCCATAGAAATCACCTGCCAGGAGGCCTCTGATGTCTCTGTCGTTTGCAGGAGGCCAGGCTGCTTCCTAGGAGCTCGCTTAACCATGGTACACACAGGGCACCCTTTTACATAGGCCTCCATATCCTTGTGCAAGATGGGTCACCCAAATTGCCTTTTCACCAGATGCAGGGTCTTAACAAGGCCACAATGGCCCACTGCTTTGAAATCATGACAGCCCTGCAGGAACTTTTTATGGAGCAGAGATGCCACATACAACCTTTGGTCCCACCACCAAAACCCTTCACACTCCGTCAACTCCTCCTTGCTAAGGTGACCAGATTGTCACCTTTTTAAACCGGGACAGGGGGGGCATGCGCTCCTGCGGCCGTGTGCACAGGAAGCTGCTGCACTGCCTTCTGGGGCGCTCCCCTGTTTCCCGCCCTGTGACAGGGTGGGAGAAGGGGAGCGCCCCAGAAGGCAAAATCGGGACAATTAAAAAACCCCATGGGACGCGGGACAGATTGGTTTAAGACGGGACTGTCCTGCCAAAAGCAGGACATCTGGTCACCTTACTCCTTGTACAAGTTCAACTCCGGATCAGTGACCCACAATCGCTCATAGTTCAGATTCAAGATCTCTTGGCAAGTTAGAGGGTACCTGCACAGCAGTCCCAACTGAGTAGGAGTGGACACAATTGAGACCACTTCCTCTTTATGGAGAGGGGGTGTGGAAATCTAGCACCAGCTAAAAAAATATATTTCCCCCAGAAAGAAATTCAACTTAAACTCAGACTTTGAGAAGTCAGCCCAGTGCAGCTGTTTTACTTTCAATTTACTGGTGGTTTTGAGGGCCACAAGGTTATTAATAATTTAATAATACACATTAAATAATGTGTATTTAATAATGCACCTTTTTTGGTTCCAATCTCTCTCTGGCCTCTCCTCCTTCCTGGACCTCCTAGGGACAACATTCCAATCCTTCGCTCCTTAGACTAGAGATAACAATATCTTCTCTTCTTGTGTGAATCAAGTTAAGGCATCATGTAACCAGAGGTGGGATCAAGCCGGTTCTCACAAGTTCCCGAGCGTACGTTACTAATTATTTGTGTGTGCTGAGAGGGGGCTACTAATTGGTAATTTTGCCACGTGATTTTTGCCTTAATTATGCCCCTCCTCTCAGCAGTAGCGCGCAGAACTGGAAGCAGTCTAGCAGGAGGTGCACCGGCGTGCGTGGCAGCCTGCGCCTGCGTCTTTTTCGTTTCTCGCCCAAGGACCGGCGCGGCGGCTGCGTCCTTGCCACAGCCCTGCCCAGGAATGCCCCGCCCCCATCATGCCCGGCCACGCCCCCATCATGCCCCGCCCAGCCCCATTGGCGCTACGCCACAGTTTGAATCCTACCACCATGGGAACCTGTTACTAAAATTTTTGGATCCCACCACTGCATGTAACCAAATAATTATGTTATGCTGTTTCTTTCAACTGCTTCCACCTGGCTGAGGATCAGCTGTTCCATGGGTCCAGCCTGGCTGGGGGGAGGCAAGAGGGCTTCTGCGGGCCCATGGATCAGCTGATCTGCAGGTCCAGCCTGGATGTTGGGGTGGGGAGGAGGTGGGAGGCCTTCAGCAGCCCTGCGGATCAACTGATCCATAGCCCGGTCTGGCTGTTTGGGGGGGGTGGGGACACGGGAGGGCTACTGCAAGCCTGCAGATCAGCTGATCTGTGGGCCTGGCTTGGTTGGTGGACGGAGATGAGGAGGCAGGATGGCTTCTTCCGGATGGAATATCACCCACCAGTTGGGGAAGATTCATCATCATGACATTCCATTCTCTTAGCCATTTACTGTTTAATATAATATTAGAAGAAGAAGAGTTTGGATTTATATCCCCCCTTTCTCTCCTGCAGGAGACTCAAAGGGGCTGACAATCTCCTTGCCCTTCCCCCCTCACAACAAACACCCTGTGAGGTAGGTGGGGCTGAGAGAGCTCCGAGAAGCTGTGACTAGCCCAAGGTCACCCAGCTGACATGTGTGGGAGTGTACAGGCTAATCTGAATTCCCCAGATAAGCCTCCACAGCTCAGGCGGCAGAGCGGTGAATCAAACCTGGTTCCTCCAGATTAGATACATGAGCTCTTAACCTCCTACGCCACTGCTGCTCTATTACTATATAGAATTTCTGTTTCACTGCTAGTTTCATATAGGAATGACTCCAGAAATTAGCTTTGAATCTTGGAGAGGGAGAATTGGTAGGAGGAAGGGAGGTCAGACCTTCCATTAAAAAGGAGGAAATTAGACAGGGTTTCAGGGAAGGGTTATAGTTACCAACTTTGAAGGGATGTCCACAGGAGCACAGCTGAGCAAGGAAATGGCCAAGGGTTCATGAAGCATAAAAGACTCCAAGTAGGAAGGAAAAAAATCGCACAGAACTCCATGGAGAAATTTGTTTCATTTCCTGCCTGGGAACCGTTTTAAAGTTGTTTGCACGAACAACCAGTGTCAGCCAAACCTTAACAACCCAGTTATGGGCTTAGATTCCCTTCCAACTTGGGATCCAATCACAACTTTGGAAGGCTCCCAATTAATTGTGGCTACTTTCTTCTATCCAGCAATAATTATGAGAAAACAGTTAGTACCTATTAATTCTGTAAGAATCCCAGCCGAATTATAATGTTTTAATGTCTATGAATTGTTGTTTTGTTTTATGGATGTCATTCGCTTTGTGATACGTTTGTAATAAATTTGTATTAAATGCCTGTCATATGTGTTGGTTTAATGATGTCATCGCCTATGGCTGCAACAGTAAGCAAGTGATGGATGGGAAAACAGAGCTCCTGAAGCCAAAAGAGAATTGGGGGGGGGGGGTTGGGGGGGAGGAATAACTCACAGCACCCTAC